>NW_027656239.1:0-128122 GCF_964235325.1 Thermobia domestica | reverse complement strand
GGGACCCGGGTTTGCGACCGCTATGAGAGAAGTGCTGGTACTCGAGTTTGAGCTTTATTTCGTGAAAATATGTTAAATGGTTCTTAAGATATAGACCAAAACAGATTATAATACACGACAATTAGTAACAATTCAATATGCACATAATGACATATAATATATTGTTAGGCGGTTGCCAGCCAACATTTTTACGTGAAATAAGAAAATTAAAACAAAATTGAATAGCTCCGTGGTAATTGGAATCAATTTTTGACAGAAGGTGTGAGTCATGTGATCTCATTGAAAAGGTAAGGGTTAAAGTCGTTCATGTAGAATATATGTTTCTAACTTCATTATTTTATTTTTATTCTGCTAATTTGTGCATTTCGTACATATCCTGATGTGTAGAATATGAAAACAACATATTTTGTTCTGACATCGAAAATATATATACAGGGTGCATCAAAATATAGCGCTGCAGAAGACAAAATAACACTTCGATTTCAGAAAAATATATAAGTTTGATAGAATTAGGTAGTTTCTCTTTGTGTTACGTAAAAATACGCATATGTGATCCTCGGGTGTCATATGAAAGCAACCTAGTGGTGTGTCAGTGTAGGGAAATGCAGTGAAATATGCGTTATTTTAAAAAAAAGAATAAAGTAGTAACAAACATGGTACAGGATAAGGTACCTTTTTTCAGCCAAAGGGACCCGGTTTTACGACCTCTATGAGAGAAGTGCTGGTACTCGAGTTTGAGCTTTATTTCGTGAAAATATGTTAAATGGTTCTTAAGATATAGACCAAAACAGATTATAATACACGACAATTAGTAACAATTCAATATGCACATAATGACATATAATATATTGTTAGGCGGTTGCCAGCCAACATTTTTACGTGAAATAAGAAAATTAAAACAAAATTGAATAGCTCCGTGGTAATTGGAATCAATTTTTGACAGAAGGTGTGCGTCATGTGATCTCATTGAAAAGGTAAGGGTTAAAGTCGTTCATGTAGAATATATATTTCTAACTTCATTATTTTATTTTTATTCTGCTAATTTGTGCATTTCGTACATATCCTGATGTGTAGAATATGAAAACAACATATTTTGTTCTGACATCGAAAATATATATAGAGGGTGCATCAAAATATAGCGCTGCAGAAGACAAAATAACACTTCGATTTCAGAAAAATATATAAGTTTGATAGAATTAGGTAGTTTCTCTTTGTGTTACGTAAAAATACGCATATGTGATCCTCGGGTGTCATATGCAAGCAACCTAGTGGTGTGTCAGTGTAGGGAAATGCAGTGAAATATGCGTTATTTTGAAAAAAAGAATAAAGTAGTAACAAACATGGTAGAGGATAACGTATTTTTTTTAAGCCATAGGGACCCGGGTTTGCGACCGCTATGAGAGAAGTGCTGGTACTCGAGTTTGAGCTTTATTTCGTGAAAATATGTTAAATGGTTCTTAAGATATAGACCAAAACAGATTATAATACACGACAATTAGTAACAATTCAATATGCACATAATGACATATAATATATTGTTAGGCGGTTGCCAGCCAACATTTTTACGTGAAATAAGAAAATTAAAACAAAATTGAATAGCTCCGTGGTAATTGGAATCAATTTTTGACAGAAGGTGTGCGTCATGTGATCTCATAGAAAAGGTAAGGGTTATAGTCGTTCATATAGAATATTTGTTTCTAACTTCATTATTTTATGCTTTTTCTGCTAATTTGTGCCTTTCGTACCTATCCTGATGTATAGAATATGAAAACATTATTTTTGTTCTAACATTGAAAATATATATACAGGGTGCATCAAAATAACCCGTTGCAGAAGACTAGATAACACTTCGATTTCAGAAAAATATATAAGTTTGATAGAATTAGGTAGTTTCTCTTTGTGTTACGTAAAAATACGCATATGTGATCCTCGGGTGTCATATGCAAGCAACCTAGTGGTGTGTCAGTGTAGGGAAATGCAGTGAAATATGCGTTACTTTGAAAAAAAGAATAAAGTAGTAACAAACATGGTACAGGATAACGTACTTTTTTTCAGCCATAGGGACCCGAGTTTGCGACCGCTATGAGAGAAGTGCTGGTACTCGAGTTTGAGCTTTATTTCGTGAAAATATGTTAAATGGTTCTTAAGATATAGACCAAAACAGATTATAATACACTACAATTAGTAACAATTCAATATGCACATAATGACATATAATATATTGTTAGACGGTTGCCAGCCAACATTTTTACGTGAAATAAGAAAATTAAAACAAAATTGAATAGCTCCGTGGTAATTGGAATCAATTTTTGACAGAAGGTGTGCGTCATGTGATCTCATTGAAAAGGTAAGGGTTATAGTCGTTTATATAGAATATTTGTTTCTAACTTCATTATTTTATGCTTTTTCTGCTAATTTGTGCCTTTCGTACCTATCCTGATGTGTAGAATATGAAAACATTTTTTTTGTTCTAACATTGAAAATATATATACAGGGTGCATCAAAATAACCCGTTGCAGAAGACAAGATAACACTTCGATTTCAGAAAAATATATAAGTTTGATAGAATTAGGTAGTTTCTCTTTGTGTTACGTAAAAATACGCATATGTGATCCTCGGGTGTCATATGCAAGCAACCTAGTGGTGTGTCAGTGTAGGGAAATGCAGTGAAATATGCGTTATTTTGAAAAAAGGAATAAAGTAGTAACAAACATGGTACAGGATAACGTACTTTTTTTCAGCCATAGGGATTTGGGTTTGCGACCTCTATGAGAGTAGTGCTGGTACTCGAGTTTGAGCTTTAGTTCGTGAAAATATGTTAAATGGTTCTTAAGATATAGACCAAAACAGATTATAATACACGACAATTAGTAACAATTCAATATGCACATAATGACATATAATATATTGTTAGGCGGTTGCCAGCCAACATTTTTACGTGAAATAAGAAAATTAAAACAAAATTGAATAGCTCCGTGGTAATTGGAATCAATTTTTGACAGAAGGTGTGCGTCATGTGATCTCATTGAAAAGGTAAGGGTTAAAGTCGTTCATGTAGAATATATATTTCTAACTTCATTATTTTATTTTTATTCTGCTAATTTGTGCATTTCGTACATATCCTGATGTGTAGAATATGAAAACATTTTTTTTGTTCTAACATTGAAAATATATATACAGGGTGCATCAAAATAACCCGTTGCAGAAGACAAGATAACACTTCGATTTCAGAAAAATATATAAGTTTGATAGAATTAGGTAGTTTCTCTTTGTGTTACGTAAAAATACGCATATGTGATCCTCGGGTGTCATATGCAAGCAACCTAGTGGTGTGTCAGTGTAGGGAAATGCAGTGAAATATGCGCTATTTTGAAAAAAGAATAAAGTAGTAACAAACATGGTAGAGGATAACGTATTTTTTTTTAAGCCATAGGGACCCGGGTTTGCGACCGCTATGAGAGAAGTGCTGGTACTCGAGTTTGAGCTTTATTTCGTGAAAATATGTTAAATGGTTCTTAAGATATAGACCAAAACAGATTATAATACACGACAATTAGTAACAATTCAATATGCACATAATGACATATAATATATTGTTAGGCGGTTGCCAGCCAACATTTTTACGTGAAATAAGAAAATTAAAACAAAATTGAATAGCTCCGTGGTAATTGGAATCAATTTTTGACAGAAGGTGTGAGTCATGTGATCTCATTGAAAAGGTAAGGGTTAAAGTCGTTCATGTAGAATATATGTTTCTAACTTCATTATTTTATTTTTATTCTGCTAATTTGTGCATTTCGTACATATCCTGATGTGTAGAATATGAAAACAACATATTTTGTTCTGACATCGAAAATATATATACAGGGTGCATCAAAATATAGCGCTGCAGAAGACAAAATAACACTTCGATTTCAGAAAAATATATAAGTTTGATAGAATTAGGTAGTTTCTCTTTGTGTTACGTAAAAATACGCATATGTGATCCTCGGGTGTCATATGAAAGCAACCTAGTGGTGTGTCAGTGTAGGGAAATGCAGTGAAATATGCGTTATTTTAAAAAAAAGAATAAAGTAGTAACAAACATGGTACAGGATAAGGTACCTTTTTTCAGCCAAAGGGACCCGGTTTTACGACCTCTATGAGAGAAGTGCTGGTACTCGAGTTTGAGCTTTATTTCGTGAAAATATGTTAAATGGTTCTTAAGATATAGACCAAAACAGATTATAATACACGACAATTAGTAACAATTCAATATGCACATAATGACATATAATATATTGTTAGGCGGTTGCCAGCCAACATTTTTACGTGAAATAAGAAAATTAAAACAAAATTGAATAGCTCCGTGGTAATTGGAATCAATTTTTGACAGAAGGTGTGCGTCATGTGATCTCATAGAAAAGGTAAGGGTTATAGTCGTTTATATAGAATATTTGTTTCTAACTTCATTATTTTATGCTTTTTCTGCTAATTTGTGCCTTTCGTACCTATCCTGATGTGTAGAATATGAAAACATTTTTTTTGTTCTAACATTGAAAATATATATACAGGGTGCATCAAAATAACCCGTTGCAGAAGACAAGATAACACTTCGATTTCAGAAAAATATATAAGTTTGATAGAATTAGGTAGTTTCTCTTTGTGTTACGTAAAAATACGCATATGTGATCCTCGGGTGTCATATGCAAGCAACCTAGTGGTGTGTCAGTGTAGGGGAATGCAGTGAAATATGCGTTATTTTGAAAACAAGAATAAAGTAGTAACAAACATGGTACAGGATAACGTACTTTTTTTCAGCCATAGTGATTTGGGTTTGCGACCGCTATGAGAGAAGTGCTGGTACTCGAGTTTGAGCTTTATTTCGTGAAAATATGTTAAATGGTTCTTAAGATATAGACCAAAACAGATTATAATACACGACAATTAGTAACAATTCAATATGCACATAATGACATATAATATATTGTTAGACGGTTGCCAGCCAACATTTTTACGTGAAATAAGAAAATTAAAACAAAATTGAATAGCTCCGTGGTAATTGGAATCAATTTTTGACAGAAGGTGTGCGTCATGTGATCTCATTGAAAAGGTAAGGGTTAAAGTCGTTCATGTAGAATATATATTTCTAACTTCATTATTTTATTTTTATTCTGCTAATTTGTGCTTTTCGTACATATCCTGATGTGTAGAATATGAAAACAACATATTTTGTTCTGACATCGAAAATATATATACAGGGTGCATCAAAATATAGCCATGCAGAAGACAAAATAACACTTCGATTTCAGAAAAATATATAAGTTTGATAGAATTAGGTAGTTTCTCTTTGTGTTACGTAAAAATACGCATATGTGATCCTCGGGTTTCATATGCAAGCAACCTAGTGGTGTGTCAGTGTAGGGAAATGCAGTGAAATATGCGTTATTTTGAAAAAAAGAATAAAGTAGTAACAAACATGGTAGAGGATAACGTATTTTTTTTAAGCCATAGGGACCCGGGTTTGCGACCGCTATGAGAGAAGTGCTGGTACTCGAGTTTGAGCTTTATTTCGTGAAAATATGTTAAATGGTTCTTAAGATATAGACCAAAACAGATTATAATACACGACAATTAGTAACAATTCAATATGCACATAATGACATATAATATATTGTTAGGCGGTTGCCAGCCAACATTTTTACGTGAAATAAGAAAATTAAAACAAAATTGAATAGCTCCGTGGTAATTGGAATCAATTTTTGACAGAAGGTGTGCGTCATGTGATCTCATAGAAAAGGTAAGGGTTATAGTCGTTCATATAGAATATTTGTTTCTAACTTCATTATTTTATGCTTTTTCTGCTAATTTGTGCCTTTCGTACCTATCCTGATGTGTAGAATATGAAAACATTTTTTTTGTTCTAACATTGAAAATATATATACAGGGTGCATCAAAATAACCCGTTGCAGAAGACTAGATAACACTTCGATTTCAGAAAAATATATAAGTTTGATAGAATTAGGTAGTTTCTCTTTGTGTTACGTAAAAATACGCATATGTGATCCTCGGGTGTCATATGCAAGCAACCTAGTGGTGTGTCAGTGTAGGGAAATGCAGTGAAATATGCGTTATTTTGAAAAAAAGAATAAAGTAGTAACAAACATGGTTCAGGATAACGTATTTTTTTTCAGCCATAGGGACCCGGGTTTGCGACCGCTATGAGAGAAGTGCTGGTACTCGAGTTTGAGCTTTATTTCGTGAAAATATGTTAAATGGTTCTTAAGATATAGACCAAAACAGATTATAATACACGACAATTAGTAACAATTCAATATGCACATAATGACATATAATATATTGTTAGGCGGTTGCCAGCCAACATTTTTACGTGAAATAAGAAAATTAAAACAAAATTGAATAGCTCCGTGGTAATTGGAATCAATTTTTGACAGAAGGTGTGCGTCATGTGATCTCATTGAAAAGGTAAGGGTTAAAGTCGTTCATGTAGAATATATGTTTCTAACTTCATTATTTTATTTTTATTCTGCTAATTTGTGCATTTCGTACATATCCTGATGTGTAGAATATGAAAACAACATATTTTGTTCTGACATCGAAAATATATATACAGGGTGCATCAAAATATAGCGCTGCAGAGGACAAAATAACATTTCGATTTCAGAAAAATATATAAGTTTGATAGAATTAGGTAGTTTCTCTTTGTGTTACGTAAAAATACGCATATGTGATCCTCGGGTGTCATATGCAAGCAACCTAGTGGTGTGTCAGTGTAGGGAAATGCAGTGAAATATTCGTTATTTTGAAAAAAAAGAATAAAGTAGTAACAAACATGGTACAGGATAACGTACTTTTTTTCAGCCATAGGGATTTGGGTTTGCGACCGCTATGAGAGAAGTGCTGGTACTCGAGTTTGAGCTTTATTTCGTGAAAATATGTTAAATGGTTCTTAAGATATAGACCAAAACAGATTATAATACACGACAATTAGTAACAATTCAATATGCACATAATGACATATAATATATTGTTAGGCGGTTGCCAGCCAACATTTTTACGTGAAATAAGAAAATTAAAACAAAATTGAATAGCTCCGTGGTAATTGGAATCAATTTTTGACAGAAGGTGTGCGTCATGTGATCTCATAGAAAAGGTAAGGGTTAAAGTCGTTCATGTAGAATATATGTTTCTAACTTCATTATTTTATTTTTATTCTGCTAATTTGTGCATTTCGTACATATCCTGATGTGTAGAATATGAAAACAACATATTTTGTTCTGACATCGAAAATATATATACAGGGTGCATCAAAATATAGCGCTGCAGAAGACAAAATAACACTTCGATTTCAGAAAAATATATAAGTTTGATAGAATTAGGTAGTTTCTCTTTGTGTTACGTAAAAATACGCATATGTGATCCTCGGGTGTCATATGCAAGCAACCTAGTGGTGTGTCAGTGTAGGGAAATGCAGTGAAATATGCGTTATTTTAAAAAAAAGAATAAAGTAGTAACAAACATGGTACAGGATAAGGTACCTTTTTTCAGCCAAAGGGACCCGGGTTTACGACCTCTATGAGAGAAGTGCTGGTACTCGAGTTTGAGCTTTATTTCGTGAAAATATGTTAAATGGTTCTTAAGATATAGACCAAAACAGATTATAATACACGACAATTAGTAACAATTCAATATGCACATAATGACATATAATATATTGTTAGGCGGTTGCCAGCCAACATTTTTACGTGAAATAAGAAAATTAAAACAAAATTGAATAGCTCCGTGGTAATTGGAATCAATTTTTGACAGAAGGTGTGCGTCATGTGATCTCATAGAAAAGGTAAGGGTTATAGTCGTTCATATAGAATATTTGTTTCTAACTTGATTATTTTATGCTTTTTCTGCTAATTTGTGCCTTTCGTACCTATCCTGATGTGTAGAATATGAAAACATTTTTTTTGTTCTAACATTGAAAATATATATACAGGGTGCATCAAAATAACCCGTTCCAGAAGACAAGATAACACTTCGATTTCAGAAAAATTTATAAGTTTGATAGAATTAGGTAGTTTCTCTTTGTGTTACGTAAAAATACGCATATGTGATCCTCGGGTGTCATATGCATGCAACCTAGTGGTGTGTCAGTGTAGGGAAATGCAGTGAAATATGCGTTATTTTGAAAACAAGAATAAAGTAGTAACAAACATGGTACAGGATAACGTACTTTTTTTCAGCCATAGGGATTTGGGTTTGCGACCGCTATGAGAGAAGTGCTGGTACTCGAGTTTGAGCTTTATTTCGTGAAAATATGTTAAATGGTTCTTAAGATATAGACCAAAACAGATTATAATACACGACAATTAGTAACAATTCAATATGCACATAATGACATATAATATATTGTTAGGCGGTTGCCAGCCAACATTTTTACGTGAAATAAGAAAATTAAAACAAAATTGAATAGCTCCGTGGTAATTGGAATCAATTTTTGACAGAAGGTGTGCGTCATGTGATCTCATTGAAAAGGTAATGGTTAAAGTCGTTCATGTAGAATATGTTTCTAACTTCATTATTTTATTTTTATTCTGCTAATTTGTGCTTTTCGTACATATCCTGATGTGTAGAATATGAAAACAACATATTTTGTTCTGACATCGAAAATATATATACAGGGTGCATCAAAATATAGCGCTGCAGAAGACAAAATAACACTTCGATTTCAGAAAAATATATAAGTTTGATAGAATTAGGTAGTTTCTCTTTGTGTTACGTAAAAATACGCATATGTGATCCTCGGGTGTCATATGCAAGCAACCTAGTGGTGTGTCAGTGTAGGGAAATGCAGTGAAATATGCGTTATTTTGAAAAAAAGAATAAAGTAGTAACAAACATGGTATAGGATAAGGTACTTTTTTCAGCCATAGGGACCCGGGTTTGCGACCGCTATGAGAGAAGTGCTGGTACTCGAGTTTGAGCTTTATTTCGTGAAAATATGTTAAATGGTTCTTAAGATATAGACCAAAACAGATTATAATACACGACAATTAGTAACAATTCAATATGCACATAATGACATATAATATATTGTTAGGCGGTTGCCAGCCAACATTTTTACGTGAAATAAGAAAATTAAAACAAAATTGAATAGCTCCGTGGTAATTGGAATCAATTTTTGACAGAAGGTGTGCGTCATGTGATCTCATTGAAAAGGTAAGGGTTAAAGTCGTTCATGTAGAATATATGTTTCTAACTTCATTATTTTATTTTTATTCTGCTAATTTGTGCTTTTCCTACCTATCCTGATGTGTAGAATATGAAAACAACATATTTTGTTCTGACATCGAAAATATATATACAGGGTGCATCAAAATATAGCGCTGCAGAAGACAAAATAACACTTCGATTTCAGAAAAATATATAAGTTTGATAGAATTAGGTAGTTTCTCTTTGTGTTACGTAAAAATACGCATATGTGATCCTCGGGTGTCATATGCAAGCAACCTAGTGGTGTGTCAGTGTAGGGAAATGCAGTGAAATATGCGTTATTTTGAAAAAAAGAATAAAGTAGTAACAAACATGGTACAGGATAAGGTACTTTTTTTCAGCCATAGGGACCCGGGTTTGCGACCTATATGAGAGAAGTGCTGGTACTCGAGTTTGAGCTTTATTTCGTGAAAATATGTTAAATGGTTCTTAAGATATAGACCAAAATAGATTATAATACACGACAATTAGTAACAATTCAATATGCACATAATGACATATAATATATTGTTAGGCGGTTGCCAGCCAACATTTTTACATGAAATAAGAAAATTAAAAAAAAAATGAATAGCTCTGTGGTAATTGGAATCAATTTTTGACAGAAGGTGAGCGTCATGTGATCTCATTGAAAAGGTAATTGTTATAGTTGTTCATGTAGAATATATGTTTCTAACTTCATTATTTTATGATTTTTCTGCTAATTTGTGCCTTTCGTACCTATCCTGATGTGTAGAATATGAAAACATTTTTTTTGTTCTAACATTGAAAATATATATACAGGGTGCATCAAAATAACCCGTTGCAAAAGATAAGATAAAACTTCGATTTCAGAAAATTTTAAAGTTTGATATAATTAGGTAGTTTCTCTTTGTGTTACGTAAAAATACGCATATGTGATCCCCGGGTGTCATATGCAAGCAACCTAGTGGTGTGTCAGTGTAGGGAAATGCATTGAAATATGCGTTATTTTGAAAAAAAGAATAAAGTAGTAACAAACATGGTAGAGAATAAGGTACTTTGTTTCAGCCATAGGGACCCGGGTTTGCGACCGCTATGAGATAAGTGCTGGTGCTCGAGTTTGAGCTTTATTTCGTGAAAATATGTTAAATGGTTCTTAAGATATAGACCAAAACAGATTATAATACACGAAAATTAATAACAATTCAATATGCACATAATGACATATAATATATTGTTAGGCGGTTGCCAGCCAACATTTTTACGTGAAATAAGAAAATTAAAACAAAATTGAATAGCTCCGTGGTAATTGGAATCAATTTTTGACAGAAGGTGTTCGTCATGTGATCTCATTGAAAAGGTAAGGGTTAAAGTCGTTCATGTAGAATATATGTTTCTAACTTCATTATTTTATTTTTATTCTGCTAATTTGTGCTTTTCCTACCTATCCTGATGTGTAGAATATGAAAACAACATATTTTGTTCTGACATCGAAAATATATATACAGGGTGCATCAAAATATAGCCATGCAGAAGACAAAATAACACTTCGATTTCAGAAAAATATATAAGTTTGATAGAATTAGGTAGTTTCTCTTTGTGTTACGTAAAAATACGCATATGTGATCCTCGGGTGTCATATGCAAGCAACCTAGTGGTGTGTCAGTGTAGGGAAATGCAGTGAAATATGCGTTATTTTGAAAAAGAGAATAAAGTAGTAACAAACATGGTACAGGATAAGGTACTTTTTTTCAGCCATAGGGACCCGGGTTTGCGACCGCTATGAGAGAAGTGCTGGTACTCGAGTTTGAGCTTTATTTCGTGAAAATATGTTAAATGGTTCTTAAGATATAGACCAAAACAGATTATAATACACGACAATTAGTAACAATTCAATATGCACATAATGACATATAATATATTGTTAGGCGGTTGCCAGCCAACATTTTTACGTGAAATAAGAAAATTAAAACAAAATTGAATAGCTCCGTGGTAATTGGAATCAATTTTTGACAGAAGGTGTGCGTCATGTGATCTCATTGAAAAGGTAAGGGTTAAAGTCGTTCATGTAGAATATGTTTCTAACTTCATTATTTTATTTTTATTCTGCTAATTTGTGCTTTTCCTACCTATCCTGATGTGTAGAATATGAAAACAACATATTTTGTTCTGACATCGAAAATATATATACAGGGTGCATCAAAATATAGCGCTGCAGAAGACAAAATAACACTTCGATTTCAGAAAAATATATAAGTTTGATAGAATTAGGTAGTTTCTCTTTGTGTTACGTAAAAATACGCATATGTGATCCTCGGGTGTCATATGCAAGCAACCTAGTGGTGTGTCAGTGTAGGGAAATGCAGTGAAATATGCGTTATTTTGAAAAAAAGAATAAAGTAGTAACAAACATGGTACAGGATAAGGTACTTTTTTTCAGCCATAGGGACCCGGGTTTGCGACCGCTATGAGAGAAGTGCTGGTACTCGAGTTTGAGCTTTATTTCGTGAAAATATGTTAAATGGTTCTTAAGATATAGACCAAAACAGATTATAATACACGACAATTAGTAACAATTCAATATGCACATAATGACATATAATATATTGTTAGGCGGTTGCCAGCCAACATTTTTACGTGAAATAAGAAAATTAAAACAAAATTGAATAGCTCCGTGGTAATTGGAATCAATTTTTGACAGAAGGTGTGCGTCATGTGATCTCATTGAAAAGGTAAGGGTTAAAGTCGTTCATGTAGATTATATGTTTCTAACTTCATTATTTTATTTTTATTCTGCTAATTTGTGCTTTTCGTACATATCCTGATGTGTAGAATATGAAAACAACATATTTTGTTCTGACATCGAAAATATATATACAGGGTGCATCAAAATATAGCGCTGCAGAAGACAAAATAACACTTCGATTTCAGAAAAATATATAAGTTTGATAGAATTAGGTAGTTTCTCTTTGTGTTACGTAAAAATACGCATATGTGATCCTCGGGTGTCATATGCAAGCAACCTAGTGGTGTGTCAGTGTAGGGAAATGCAGTGAAATATGCGTTATTTTGAAAAAAAGAATAAAGTAGTAACAAACATGGTACAGGATAAGGTACTTTTTTTCAGCCATAGGGACCCGGGTTTGCGACCTATATGAGAGAAGTGCTGGTACTCGAGTTTGAGCTTTATTTCGTGAAAATATGTTAAATGGTTCTTAAGATATAGACCAAAATAGATTATAATACACGACAATTAGTAACAATTCAATATGCACATAATGACATATAATATATTGTTAGGCGGTTGCCAGCCAACATTTTTACATGAAATAAGAAAATTAAAAAAAAAATGAATAGCTCTGTGGTAATTGGAATCAATTTTTGACAGAAGGTGAGCGTCATGTGATCTCATTGAAAAGGTAATTGTTATAGTTGTTCATGTAGAATATATGTTTCTAACTTCATTATTTTATGATTTTTCTGCTAATTTGTGCCTTTCGTACCTATCCTGATGTGTAGAATATGAAAACATTTTTTTTGTTCTAACATTGAAAATATATATACAGGGTGCATCAAAATAACCCGTTGCAAAAGATAAGATAAAACTTCGATTTCAGAAAATTTTAAAGTTTGATATAATTAGGTAGTTTCTCTTTGTGTTACGTAAAAATACGCATATGTGATCCCCGGGTGTCATATGCAAGCAACCTAGTGGTGTGTCAGTGTAGGGAAATGCATTGAAATATGCGTTATTTTGAAAAAAAGAATAAAGTAGTAACAAACATGGTAGAGAATAAGGTACTTTGTTTCAGCCATAGGGACCCGGGTTTGCGACCGCTATGAGATAAGTGCTGGTGCTCGAGTTTGAGCTTTATTTCGTGAAAATATGTTAAATGGTTCTTAAGATATAGACCAAAACAGATTATAATACACGAAAATTAATAACAATTCAATATGCACATAATGACATATAATATATTGTTAGGCGGTTGCCAGCCAACATTTTTACGTGAAATAAGAAAATTAAAACAAAATTGAATAGCTCCGTGGTAATTGGAATCAATTTTTGACAGAAGGTGTTCGTCATGTGATCTCATTGAAAAGGTAAGGGTTAAAGTCGTTCATGTAGAATATATGTTTCTAACTTCATTATTTTATTTTTATTCTGCTAATTTGTGCTTTTCCTACCTATCCTGATGTGTAGAATATGAAAACAACATATTTTGTTCTGACATCGAAAATATATATACAGGGTGCATCAAAATATAGCCATGCAGAAGACAAAATAACACTTCGATTTCAGAAAAATATATAAGTTTGATAGAATTAGGTAGTTTCTCTTTGTGTTACGTAAAAATACGCATATGTGATCCTCGGGTGTCATATGCAAGCAACCTAGTGGTGTGTCAGTGTAGGGAAATGCAGTGAAATATGCGTTATTTTGAAAAAGAGAATAAAGTAGTAACAAACATGGTACAGGATAAGGTACTTTTTTTCAGCCATAGGGACCCGGGTTTGCGACCGCTATGAGAGAAGTGCTGGTACTCGAGTTTGAGCTTTATTTCGTGAAAATATGTTAAATGGTTCTTAAGATATAGACCAAAACAGATTATAATACACGACAATTAGTAACAATTCAATATGCACATAATGACATATAATATATTGTTAGGCGGTTGCCAGCCAACATTTTTACGTGAAATAAGAAAATTAAAACAAAATTGAATAGCTCCGTGGTAATTGGAATCAATTTTTGACAGAAGGTGTGCGTCATGTGATCTCATTGAAAAGGTAAGGGTTAAAGTCGTTCATGTAGAATATGTTTCTAACTTCATTATTTTATTTTTATTCTGCTAATTTGTGCTTTTCCTACCTATCCTGATGTGTAGAATATGAAAACAACATATTTTGTTCTGACATCGAAAATATATATACAGGGTGCATCAAAATATAGCGCTGCAGAAGACAAAATAACACTTCGATTTCAGAAAAATATATAAGTTTGATAGAATTAGGTAGTTTCTCTTTGTGTTACGTAAAAATACGCATATGTGATCCTCGGGTGTCATATGCAAGCAACCTAGTGGTGTGTCAGTGTAGGGAAATGCAGTGAAATATGCGTTATTTTGAAAAAAAGAATAAAGTAGTAACAAACATGGTACAGGATAAGGTACTTTTTTTCAGCCATAGGGACCCGGGTTTGCGACCGCTATGAGAGAAGTGCTGGTACTCGAGTTTGAGCTTTATTTCGTGAAAATATGTTAAATGGTTCTTAAGATATAGACCAAAACAGATTATAATACACGACAATTAGTAACAATTCAATATGCACATAATGACATATAATATATTGTTAGGCGGTTGCCAGCCAACATTTTTACGTGAAATAAGAAAATTAAAACAAAATTGAATAGCTCCGTGGTAATTGGAATCAATTTTTGACAGAAGGTGTGCGTCATGTGATCTCATTGAAAAGGTAAGGGTTAAAGTCGTTCATGTAGATTATATGTTTCTAACTTCATTATTTTATTTTTATTCTGCTAATTTGTGCTTTTCGTACATATCCTGATGTGTAGAATATGAAAACAACATATTTTGTTCTGACATCGAAAATATATATACAGGGTGCATCAAAATATAGCGCTGCAGAAGACAAAATAACACTTCGATTTCAGAAAAATATATAAGTTTGATAGAATTAGGTAGTTTCTCTTTGTGTTACGTAAAAATACGCATATGTGATCCTCGGGTGTCATATGCAAGCAACCTAGTGGTGTGTCAGTGTAGGGAAATGCAGTGAAATATGCGTTATTTTGAAAAAAAGAATAAAGTAGTAACAAACATGGTACAGGATAAGGTACTTTTTTTCAGCCATAGGGACCCGGGTTTGCGACCTATATGAGAGAAGTGCTGGTACTCGAGTTTGAGCTTTATTTCGTGAAAATATGTTAAATGGTTCTTAAGATATAGACCAAAATAGATTATAATACACGACAATTAGTAACAATTCAATATGCACATAATGACATATAATATATTGTTAGGCGGTTGCCAGCCAACATTTTTACATGAAATAAGAAAATTAAAAAAAAATGAATAGCTCTGTGGTAATTGGAATCAATTTTTGACAGAAGGTGAGCGTCATGTGATCTCATTGAAAAGGTAATTGTTATAGTTGTTCATGTAGAATATATGTTTCTAACTTCATTATTTTATGATTTTTCTGCTAATTTGTGCCTTTCGTACCTATCCTGATGTGTAGAATATGAAAACATTTTTTTTGTTCTAACATTGAAAATATATATACAGGGAGCATCAAAATAACCCGTTGCAGAAGATAAGATAAAACTTCGATTTCAGAAAATTTTAAAAGTTTGATATAATTAGGTAGTTTCTCTTTGTGTTACGTAAAAATACGCATATGTGATCCCCGGGTGTCATATGCAAGCAACCTAGTGGTGTGTCAGTGTAGGGAAATGCATTGAAATATGCGTTATTTTGAAAAAAAGAATAAAGTAGTAACAAACATGGTAGAGAATAAGGTACTTTGTTTCAGCCATAGGGACCCGGGTTTGCGACCGCTATGAGATAAGTGCTGGTGCTCGAGTTTGAGCTTTATTTCGTGAAAATATGTTAAATGGTTCTTAAGATATAGACCAAAACAGATTATAATACACGAAAATTAGTAACAATTCAATATGCACATAATGACATATAATATATTGTTAGGCGGTTGCCAGCCAACATTTTTACGTGAAATAAGAAAATTAAAACAAAATTGAATAGCTCCGTGGTAATTGGAATCAATTTTTGACAGAAGGTGTTCGTCATGTGATCTCATTGAAAAGGTAAGGGTTAAAGTCGTTCATGTAGAATATATGTTTCTAACTTCATTATTTTATTTTTATTCTGCTAATTTGTGCTTTTCCTACCTATCCTGATGTGTAGAATATGAAAACAACATATTTTGTTCTGACATCGAAAATATATATACAGGGTGCATCAAAATATAGCCATGCAGAAGACAAAATAACACTTCGATTTCAGAAAAATATATAAGTTTGATAGAATTAGGTAGTTTCTCTTTGTGTTACGTAAAAATACGCATATGTGATCCTCGGGTGTCATATGCAAGCAACCTAGTGGTGTGTCAGTGTAGGGAAATGCAGTGAAATATGCGTTATTTTGAAAAAGAGAATAAAGTAGTAACAAACATGGTACAGGATAAGGTACTTTTTTTCAGCCATAGGGACCCGGGTTTGCGACCGCTATGAGAGAAGTGCTGGTACTCGAGTTTGAGCTTTATTTCGTGAAAATATGTTAAATGGTTCTTAAGATATAGACCAAAACAGATTATAATACACGAAAATTAGTAACAATTCAATATGCACATAATGACATATAATATATTGTTAGGCGGTTGCCAGCCAACATTTTTACGTGAAATAAGAAAATTAAAACAAAATTGAATAGCTCCGTGGTAATTGGAATCAATTTTTGACAGAAGGTGTGCGTCATGTGATCTCATTGAAAAGGTAATGGTTAAAGTCGTTCATGTAGAATATGTTTCTAACTTCATTATTTTATTTTTATTCTGCTAATTTGTGCTTTTCCTACCTATCCTGATGTGTAGAATATGAAAACAACATATTTTGTTCTAACATCGAAAATATATATACAGGGTGCATCAAAATATAGCGCTGCAGAAGACAAAATAACACTTCGATTTCAGAAAAATATATAAGTTTGATAGAATTAGGTAGTTTCTCTTTGTGTTACGTAAAAATACGCATATGTGATCCTCGGGTGTCATATGCAAGCAACCTAGTGGTGTGTCAGTGTAGGGAAATGCAGTGAAATATGCGTTATTTTGAAAAAAAGAATAAAGTAGTAACAAACATGGTACAGGATAAGGTACTTTTTTTCAGCCATAGGGACCCGGGTTTGCGACCGCTATGAGAGAAGTGCTGGTACTCGAGTTTGAGCTTTATTTCGTGAAAATATGTTAAATGGTTCTTAAGATATAGACCAAAACAGATTATAATACACGACAATTAGTAACAATTCAATATGCACATAATGACATATAATATATTGTTAGGCGGTTGCCAGCCAACATTTTTACGTGAAATAAGAAAATTAAAACAAAATTGAATAGCTCCGTGGTAATTGGAATCAATTTTTGACAGAAGGTGTGCGTCATGTGATCTCATTGAAAAGGTAAGGGTTAAAGTCGTTCATGTAGAATATGTTTCTAACTTCATTATTTTATTTTTATTCTGCTAATTTGTGCTTTTCCTACCTATCCTGATGTGTAGAATATGAAAACAACATATTTTGTTCTGACATCGAAAATATATATACTGGGTGCATCAAAATATAGCGCTGCAGAAGAAAAATAACACTTCGATTTCAGAAAAATATATAAGTTTGATAGAATTAGGTAGTTTCTCTTTGTGTTACGTAAAAATACGCATATGTGATCCTCGGGTGTCATATGCAAGCAACCTAGTGGTGTGTCAGTGTAGGGAAATGCAGTGAAATATGCGTTATTTTGAAAAAGAGAATAAAGTAGTAACAAACATGGTACAGGATAAGGTACTTTTTTTCAGCCATAGGAACCCGGGTTTGCGACCGCTATGAGAGAAGTGCTGGTACTCGAGTTTGAGCTTTATTTCGTGAAAATATGTTAAATGGTTCTTAAGATATAGACCAAAACAGATTATAATACACGACAATTAGTAACAATTCAATATGCACATAATGACATATAATATATTGTTAGGCGGTTGCCAGCCAACATTTTTACGTGAAATAAGAAAATTAAAACAAAATTGAATAGCTCCGTGGTAATTGGAATCAATTTTTGACAGAAGGTGTGCGTCATGTGATCTCATTGAAAAGGTAAGGGTTAAAGTCGTTCATGCAGAATATGTTTCTAACTTCATTATTTTATTTTTATTCTGCTAATTTGTGCTTTTCCTACCTATCCTGATGTGTAGAATATGAAAACAACATATTTTGTTCTGACATCGAAAATATATATACAGGGTGCATCAAAATATAGCGCTGCAGAAGACAAAATAACACTTCGATTTCAGAAAAATACATAAGTTTGATAGAATTAGGTAGTTTCTCTTTGTGTTACGTAAAAATACGCATATGTGATCCTCGGGTGTCATATGCAAGCAACCTAGTGGTGTGTCAGTGTAGGGAAATGCAGTGAAATATGCGTTATTTTGAAAAAAAGAATAAAGTAGTAACAAACATGGTACAGGATAAGGTACTTTTTTTCAGCCATAGGGACCCGGGTTTGCGACCGCTATGAGAGAAGTGCTGGTACTCGAGTTTGAGCTTTATTTCGTGAAAATATGTTAAATGGTTCTTAAGATATAGACCAAAACAGATTATAATACACGACAATTAGTAACAATTCAATATGCACATAATGACATATAATATATTGTTAGGCGGTTGCCAGCCAACATTTTTACGTGAAATAAGAAAATTAAAACAAAATTGAATAGCTCCGTGGTAATTGGAATCAATTTTTGACAGAAGGTGTGCGTCATGTGATCTCATTGAAAAGGTAAGGGTTAAAGTCGTTCATGTAGATTATATGTTTCTAACTTCATTATTTTATTTTTATTCTGCTAATTTGTGCTTTTCGTACATATCCTGATGTGTAGAATATGAAAACAACATATTTTGTTCTGACATCGAAAATATATATACAGGGTGCATCAAAATATAGCGCTGCAGAAGACAAAATAACACTTCGATTTCAGAAAAATATATAAGTTTGATAGAATTAGGTAGTTTCTCTTTGTGTTACGTAAAAATACGCATATGTGATCCTCGGGTGTCATATGCAAGCAACCTAGTGGTGTGTCAGTGTAGGGAAATGCAGTGAAATATGCGTTATTTTGAAAAAAAGAATAAAGTAGTAACAAACATGGTACAGGATAAGGTACTTTTTTTCAGCCATAGGGACCCGGGTTTGCGACCTATATGAGAGAAGTGCTGGTACTCGAGTTTGAGCTTTATTTCGTGAAAATATGTTAAATGGTTCTTAAGATATAGACCAAAATAGATTATAATACACGACAATTAGTAACAATTCAATATGCACATAATGACATATAATATATTGTTAGGCGGTTGCCAGCCAACATTTTTACATGAAATAAGAAAATTAAAAAAAAATGAATAGCTCTGTGGTAATTGGAATCAATTTTTGACAGAAGGTGAGCGTCATGTGATCTCATTGAAAAGGTAATTGTTATAGTTGTTCATGTAGAATATATGTTTCTAACTTCATTATTTTATGATTTTTCTGCTAATTTGTGCCTTTCGTACCTATCCTGATGTGTAGAATATGAAAACATTTTTTTTGTTCTAACATTGAAAATATATATACAGAGTGCATCAAAATAACCCGTTGCAGAAGATAAGATAAAACTTCGATTTCAGAAAATTTTAAAAGTTTGATATAATTAGGTAGTTTCTCTTTGTGTTACGTAAAAATACGCATATGTGATCCCCGGGTGTCATATGCAAGCAACCTAGTGGTGTGTCAGTGTAGGGAAATGCAGTGAAATATGCGTTATTTTGAAAAAGAGAATAAAGTAGTAACAAATATGGTACAGGATAAGGTACTTTTTTTCAGCCATAGGGACCCGGGTTTGCGACCGCTATGAGAGAAGTGCTGGTACTCGAGTTTGAGCTTTATTTCGTGAAAATATGTTAAATGGTTCTTAAGATATAGACCAAAACAGATTATAATACACGAAAATTAGTAACAATTCAATATGCACATAATGACATATAATATATTGTTAGGCGGTTGCCAGCCAACATTTTTACGTGAAATAAGAAAATTAAAACAAAATTGAATAGCTCCGTGGTAATTGGAATCAATTTTTGACAGAAGGTGTGCGTCATGTGATCTCATTGAAAAGGTAATGGTTAAAGTCGTTCATGTAGAATATGTTTCTAACTTCATTATTTTATTTTTATTCTGCTAATTTGTGCTTTTCCTACCTATCCTGATGTGTAGAATATGAAAACAACATATTTTGTTCTAACATCGAAAATATATATACAGGGTGCATCAAAATATAGCGCTGCAGAAGACAAAATAACACTTCGATTTCAGAAAAATATATAAGTTTGATAGAATTAGGTAGTTTCTCTTTGTGTTACGTAAAAATACGCATATGTGATCCTCGGGTGTCATATGCAAGCAACCTAGTGGTGTGTCAGTGTAGGGAAATGCAGTGAAATATGCGTTATTTTGAAAAAAAGAATAAAGTAGTAACAAACATGGTACAGGATAAGGTACTTTTTTTCAGCCATAGGGACCCGGGTTTGCGACAGCTATGAGAGAAGTGCTGGTACTCGAGTTTGAGCTTTATTTCGTGAAAATATGTTAAATGGTTCTTAAGATATAGACCAAAACAGATTATAATACACGACAATTAGTAACAATTCAATATGCACATAATGACATATAATATATTGTTAGGCGGTTGCCAGCCAACATTTTTACGTGAAATAAGAAAATTAAAACAAAATTGAATAGCTCCGTGGTAATTGGAATCAATTTTTGACAGAAGGTGTGCGTCATGTGATCTCATTGAAAAGGTAAGGGTTAAAGTCGTTCATGTAGAATATGTTTCTAACTTCATTATTTTATTTTTATTCTGCTAATTTGTGCTTTTCCTACCTATCCTGATGTGTAGAATATGAAAACAACATATTTTGTTCTGACATCGAAAATATATATACTGGGTGCATCAAAATATAGCGCTGCAGAAGAAAAATAACACTTCGATTTCAGAAAAATATATAAGTTTGATAGAATTAGGTAGTTTCTCTTTGTGTTACGTAAAAATACGCATATGTGATCCTCGGGTGTCATATGCAAGCAACCTAGTGGTGTGTCAGTGTAGGGAAATGCAGTGAAATATGCGTTATTTTGAAAAAGAGAATAAAGTAGTAACAAACATGGTACAGGATAAGGTACTTTTTTTCAGCCATAGGGACCCGGGTTTGCGACCGCTATGAGAGAAGTGCTGGTACTCGAGTTTGAGCTTTATTTCGTGAAAATATGTTAAATGGTTCTTAAGATATAGACCAAAACAGATTATAATACACGACAATTAGTAACAATTCAATATGCACATAATGACATATAATATATTGTTAGGCGGTTGCCAGCCAACATTTTTACGTGAAATAAGAAAATTAAAACAAAATTGAATAGCTCCGTGGTAATTGGAATCAATTTTTGACAGAAGGTGTGCGTCATGTGATCTCATTGAAAAGGTAAGGGTTAAAGTCGTTCATGTAGAATATGTTTCTAACTTCATTATTTTATTTTTATTCTGCTAATTTGTGCTTTTCCTACCTATCCTGATGTGTAGAATATGAAAACAACATATTTTGTTCTGACATCGAAAATATATATACAGGGTGCATCAAAATATAGCGCTGCAGAAGACAAAATAACACTTCGATTTCAGAAAAATATATAAGTTTGATAGAATTAGGTAGTTTCTCTTTGTGTTACGTAAAAATACGCATATGTGATCCTCGGGTGTCATATGCAAGCAACCTAGTGGTGTGTCAGTGTAGGGAAATGCAGTGAAATATGCGTTATTTTGAAAAAAAGAATAAAGTAGTAACAAACATGGTACAGGATAAGGTACTTTTTTTCAGCCATAGGGACCCGGGTTTGCGACCGCTATGAGAGAAGTGCTGGTACTCGAGTTTGAGCTTTATTTCGTGAAAATATGTTAAATGGTTCTTAAGATATAGACCAAAACAGATTATAATACACGACAATTAGTAACAATTCAATATGCACATAATGACATATAATATATTGTTAGGCGGTTGCCAGCCAACATTTTTACGTGAAATAAGAAAATTAAAACAAAATTGAATAGCTCCGTGGTAATTGGAATCAATTTTTGACAGAAGGTGTGCGTCATGTGATCTCATTGAAAAGGTAAGGGTTAAAGTCGTTCATGTAGATTATATGTTTCTAACTTCATTATTTTATTTTTATTCTGCTAATTTGTGCTTTTCGTACATATCCTGATGTGTAGAATATGAAAACAACATATTTTGTTCTGACATCGAAAATATATATACAGGGTGCATCAAAATATAGCGCTGCAGAAGACAAAATAACACTTCGATTTCAGAAAAATATATAAGTTTGATAGAATTAGGTAGTTTCTCTTTGTGTTACGTAAAAATACGCATATGTGATCCTCGGGTGTCATATGCAAGCAACCTAGTGGTGTGTCAGTGTAGGGAAATGCAGTGAAATATGCGTTATTTTGAAAAAAAGAATAAAGTAGTAACAAACATGGTACAGGATAAGGTACTTTTTTTCAGCCATAGGGACCCGGGTTTGCGACCTATATGAGAGAAGTGCTGGTACTCGAGTTTGAGCTTTATTTCGTGAAAATATGTTAAATGGTTCTTAAGATATAGACCAAAATAGATTATAATACACGACAATTAGTAACAATTCAATATGTACATAATGACATATAATATATTGTTAGGCGGTTGCCAGCCAACATTTTTACATGAAATAAGAAAATTAAAAAAAAAATGAATAGCTCTGTGGTAATTGGAATCAATTTTTGACAGAAGGTGAGCGTCATGTGATCTCATTGAAAAGGTAATTGTTATAGTTGTTCATGTAGAATATATGTTTCTAACTTCATTATTTTATGATTTTTCTGCTAATTTGTGCTTTTCGTACATATCCTGATGTGTAGAATATGAAAACAACATATTTTGTTCTGACATCGAAAATATATATACAGGGTGCATCAAAATATAGCGCTGCAGAAGACAAAATAACACTTCGATTTCAGAAAAATATATAAGTTTGATAGAATTAGGTAGTTTCTCTTTGTGTTACGTAAAAATACGCATATGTGATCCTCGGGTGTCATATGCAAGCAACCTAGTGGTGTGTCAGTGTAGGGAAATGCAGTGAAATATGCGTTATTTTGAAAAAAAGAATAAAGTAGTAACAAACATGGTACAGGATAAGGTACTTTTTTTCAGCCATAGGGACCCGGGTTTGCGACCGCTATGAGAGAAGTGCTGGTACTCGAGTTTGAGCTTTATTTCGTGAAAATATGTTAAATGGTTCTTAAGATATAGACCAAAACAGATTATAATACACGACAATTAGTAACAATTCAATATGCACATAATGACATATAATATATTGTTAGGCGGTTGCCAGCCAACATTTTTACGTGAAATAAGAAAATTAAAACAAAATTGAATAGCTCCGTGGTAATTGGAATCAATTTTTGACAGAAGGTGTGCGTCATGTGATCTCATTGAAAAGGTAAGGGTTAAAGTCGTTCATGTAGAATATGTTTCTAACTTCATTATTTTATTTTTATTCTGCTAATTTGTGCTTTTCCTACCTATCCTGATGTGTAGAATATGAAAACAACATATTTTGTTCTGACATCGAAAATATATATACTGGGTGCATCAAAATATAGCGCTGCAGAAGAAAAATAACACTTCGATTTCAGAAAAATATATAAGTTTGATAGAATTAGGTAGTTTCTCTTTGTGTTACGTAAAAATACGCATATGTGATCCTCGGGTGTCATATGCAAGCAACCTAGTGGTGTGTCAGTGTAGGGAAATGCAGTGAAATATGCGTTATTTTGAAAAAGAGAATAAAGTAGTAACAAACATGGTACAGGATAACGTACTTTTTTTCAGCCATAGGAACCCGGGTTTGCGACCGCTATGAGAGAAGTGCTGGTACTCGAGTTTGAGCTTTATTTCGTGAAAATATGTTAAATGGTTCTTAAGATATAGACCAAAACAGATTATAATACACGACAATTAGTAACAATTCAATATGCACATAATGACATATAATATATTGTTAGGCGGTTGCCAGCCAACATTTTTACGTGAAATAAGAAAATTAAAACAAAATTGAATAGCTCCGTGGTAATTGGAATCAATTTTTGACAGAAGGTGTGCGTCATGTGATCTCATTGAAAAGGTAAGGGTTAAAGTCGTTCATGTAGAATATGTTTCTAACTTCATTATTTTATTTTTATTCTGCTAATTTGTGCTTTTCCTACCTATCCTGATGTGTAGAATATGAAAACAACATATTTTGTTCTGACATCGAAAATATATATACAGGGTGCATCAAAATATAGCGCTGCAGAAGACAAAATAACACTTCGATTTCAGAAAAATACATAAGTTTGATAGAATTAGGTAGTTTCTCTTTGTGTTACGTAAAAATACGCATATGTGATCCTCGGGTGTCATATGCAAGCAACCTAGTGGTGTGTCAGTGTAGGGAAATGCAGTGAAATATGCGTTATTTTGAAAAAAAGAATAAAGTAGTAACAAACATGGTACAGGATAAGGTACTTTTTTTCAGCCATAGGGACCCGGGTTTGCGACCGCTATGAGAGAAGTGCTGGTACTCGAGTTTGAGCTTTATTTCGTGAAAATATGTTAAATGGTTCTTAAGATATAGACCAAAACAGATTATAATACACGACAATTAGTAACAATTCAATATGCACATAATGACATATAATATATTGTTAGGCGGTTGCCAGCCAACATTTTTACATGAAATAAGAAAATTAAAAAAAAATGAATAGCTCTGTGGTAATTGGAATCAATTTTTGACAGAAGGTGAGCGTCATGTGATCTCATTGAAAAGGTAATTGTTATAGTTGTTCATGTAGAATATATGTTTCTAACTTCATTATTTTATGATTTTTCTGCTAATTTGTGCCTTTCGTACCTATCCTGATGTGTAGAATATGAAAACATTTTTTTTGTTCTAACATTGAAAATATATATACAGGGTGCATCAAAATAACCCGTTGCAGAAGATAAGATAAAACTTCGATTTCAGAAAATTTTAAAAGTTTGATATAATTAGGTAGTTTCTCTTTGTGTTACGTAAAAATACGCATATGTGATCCCCGGGTGTCATATGCAAGCAACCTAGTGGTGTGTCAGTGTAGGGAAATGCAGTGAAATATGCGTTATTTTGAAAAAGAGAATAAAGTAGTAACAAACATGGTACAGGATAAGGTACTTTTTTTCAGCCATAGGGACCCGGGTTTGCGACCGCTATGAGAGAAGTGCTGGTACTCGAGTTTGAGCTTTATTTCGTGAAAATATGTTAAATGGTTCTTAAGATATAGACCAAAACAGATTATAATACACGAAAATTAGTAACAATTCAATATGCACATAATGACATATAATATATTGTTAAGCGGTTGCCAGCCAACATTTTTACGTGAAATAAGAAAATTAAAACAAAATTGAATAGCTCCGTGGTAATTGGAATCAATTTTTGACAGAAGGTGTGCGTCATGTGATCTCATTGAAAAGGTAATGGTTAAAGTCGTTCATGTAGAATATGTTTCTAACTTCATTATTTTATTTTTATTCTGCTAATTTGTGCTTTTCCTACCTATCCTGATGTGTAGAATATGAAAACAACATATTTTGTTCTAACATCGAAAATATATATACAGGGTGCATCAAAATATAGCGCTGCAGAAGACAAAATAACACTTCGATTTCAGAAAAATATATAAGTTTGATAGAATTAGGTAGTTTCTCTTTGTGTTACGTAAAAATACGCATATGTGATCCTCGGGTGTCATATGCAAGCAACCTAGTGGTGTGTCAGTGTAGGGAAATGCAGTGAAATATGCGTTATTTTGAAAAAAAGAATAAAGTAGTAACAAACATGGTACAGGATAAGGTACTTTTTTTCAGCCATAGGGACCCGGGTTTGCGACAGCTATGAGAGAAGTGCTGGTACTCGAGTTTGAGCTTTATTTCGTGAAAATATGTTAAATGGTTCTTAAGATATAGACCAAAACAGATTATAATACACGACAATTAGTAACAATTCAATATGCACATAATGACATATAATATATTGTTAGGCGGTTGCCAGCCAACATTTTTACGTGAAATAAGAAAATTAAAACAAAATTGAATAGCTCCGTGGTAATTGGAATCAATTTTTGACAGAAGGTGTGCGTCATGTGATCTCATTGAAAAGGTAAGGGTTAAAGTCGTTCATGTAGAATATGTTTCTAACTTCATTATTTTATTTTTATTCTGCTAATTTGTGCTTTTACTACCTATCCTGATGTGTAGAATATGAAAACAACATATTTTGTTCTGACATCGAAAATATATATACTGGGTGCATCAAAATATAGCGCTGCAGAAGAAAAATAACACTTCGATTTCAGAAAAATATATAAGTTTGATAGAATTAGGTAGTTTCTCTTTGTGTTACGTAAAAATACGCATATGTGATCCTCGGGTGTCATATGCAAGCAACCTAGTGGTGTGTCAGTGTAGGGAAATGCAGTGAAATATGCGTTATTTTGAAAAAGAGAATAAAGTAGTAACAAACATGGTACAGGATAAGGTACTTTTTTTCAGCCATAGGGACCCGGGTTTGCGACCGCTATGAGAGAAGTGCTGGTACTCGAGTTTGAGCTTTATTTCGTGAAAATATGTTAAATGGTTCTTAAGATATAGACCAAAACAGATTATAATACACGACAATTAGTAACAATTCAATATGCACATAATGACATATAATATATTGTTAGGCGGTTGCCAGCCAACATTTTTACGTGAAATAAGAAAATTAAAACAAAATTGAATAGCTCCGTGGTAATTGGAATCAATTTTTGACAGAAGGTGTGCGTCATGTGATCTCATTGAAAAGGTAAGGGTTAAAGTCGTTCATGTAGAATATGTTTCTAACTTCATTATTTTATTTTTATTCTGCTAATTTGTGCTTTTCCTACCTATCCTGATGTGTAGAATATGAAAACAACATATTTTGTTCTGACATCGAAAATATATATACAGGGTGCATCAAAATATAGCCATGCAGAAGACAAAATAACACTTCGATTTCAGAAAAATATATAAGTTTGATAGAATTAGGTAGTTTCTCTTTGTGTTACGTAAAAATACGCATATGTGATCCTCGGGTGTCATATGCAAGCAACCTAGTGGTGTGTCAGTGTAGGGAAATGCAGTGAAATATGCGTTATTTTGAAAAAAAGAATAAAGTAGTAACAAACATGGTACAGGATAAGGTACTTTTTTTCAGCCATAGGGACCCGGGTTTGCGACCGCTATGAGAGAAGTGCTGGTACTCGAGTTTGAGCTTTATTTCGTGAAAATATGTTAAATGGTTCTTAAGATATAGACCAAAACAGATTATAATACACGACAATTAGTAACAATTCAATATGCACATAATGACATATAATATATTGTTAGGCGGTTGCCAGCCAACATTTTTACGTGAAATAAGAAAATTAAAACAAAATTGAATAGCTCCGTGGTAATTGGAATCAATTTTTGACAGAAGGTGTGCGTCATGTGATCTCATTGAAAAGGTAAGGGTTAAAGTCGTTCATGTAGAATATGTTTCTAACTTCATTATTTTATTTTTATTCTGCTAATTTGTGCTTTTCCTACCTATCCTGATGTGTAGAATATGAAAACAACATATTTTGTTCTGACATCGAAAATATATATACAGGGTGCATCAAAATATAGCGCTGCAGAAGACAAAATAACACTTCGATTTCAGAAAAATACATAAGTTTGATAGAATTAGGTAGTTTCTCTTTGTGTTACGTAAAAATACGCATATGTGATCCTCGGGTGTCATATGCAAGCAACCTAGTGGTGTGTCAGTGTAGGGAAATGCAGTGAAATATGCGTTATTTTGAAAAAAAGAATAAAGTAGTAACAAACATGGTACAGGATAAGGTACTTTTTTTCAGCCATAGGGACCCGGGTTTGCGACCGCTATGAGAGAAGTGCTGGTACTCGAGTTTGAGCTTTATTTCGTGAAAATATGTTAAATGGTTCTTAAGATATAGACCAAAACAGATTATAATACACGACAATTAGTAACAATTCAATATGCACATAATGACATATAATATATTGTTAGGCGGTTGCCAGCCAACATTTTTACGTGAAATAAGAAAATTAAAACAAAATTGAATAGCTCCGTGGTAATTGGAATCAATTTTTGACAGAAGGTGTGCGTCATGTGATCTCATTGAAAAGGTAAGGGTTAAAGTCGTTCATGTAGATTATATGTTTCTAACTTCATTATTTTATTTTTATTCTGCTAATTTGTGCTTTTCGTACATATCCTGATGTGTAGAATATGAAAACAACATATTTTGTTCTGACATCGAAAATATATATACAGGGTGCATCAAAATATAGCGCTGCAGAAGACAAAATAACACTTCGATTTCAGAAAAATATATAAGTTTGATAGAATTAGGTAGTTTCTCTTTGTGTTACGTAAAAATACGCATATGTGATCCTCGGGTGTCATATGCAAGCAACCTAGTGGTGTGTCAGTGTAGGGAAATGCAGTGAAATATGCGTTATTTTGAAAAAAAGAATAAAGTAGTAACAAACATGGTACAGGATAAGGTACTTTTTTTCAGCCATAGGGACCCGGGTTTGCGACCGCTATGAGAGAAGTGCTGGTACTCGAGTTTGAGCTTTATTTCGTGAAAATATGTTAAATGGTTCTTAAGATATAGACCAAAATAGATTATAATACACGACAATTAGTAACAATTCAATATGCACATAATGACATATAATATATTGTTAGGCGGTTGCCAGCCAACATTTTTACATGAAATAAGAAAATTAAAAAAAAATGAATAGCTCTGTGGTAATTGGAATCAATTTTTGACAGAAGGTGAGCGTCATGTGATCTCATTGAAAAGGTAATTGTTATAGTTGTTCATGTAGAATATATGTTTCTAACTTCATTATTTTATGATTTTTCTGCTAATTTGTGCCTTTCGTACCTATCCTGATGTGTAGAATATGAAAACATTTTTTTGTTCTAACATTGAAAATATATATACAGGGTGCATCAAAATAACCCGTTGCAGAAGATAAGATAAAACTTCGATTTCAGAAAATTTTAAAAGTTTGATATAATTAGGTAGTTTCTCTTTGTGTTACGTAAAAATACGCATATGTGATCCCCGGGTGTCATATGCAAGCAACCTAGTGGTGTGTCAGTGTAGGGAAATGCAGTGAAATATGCGTTATTTTGAAAAAGAGAATAAAGTAGTAACAAACATGGTACAGGATAAGGTACTTTTTTTCAGCCATAGGGACCCGGGTTTGCGACCGCTATGAGAGAAGTGCTGGTACTCGAGTTTGAGCTTTATTTCGTGAAAATATGTTAAATGGTTCTTAAGATATAGACCAAAACAGATTATAATACACGAAAATTAGTAACAATTCAATATGCACATAATGACATATAATATATTGTTAGGCGGTTGCCAGCCAACATTTTTACGTGAAATAAGAAAATTAAAACAAAATTGAATAGCTCCGTGGTAATTGGAATCAATTTTTGACAGAAGGTGTGCGTCATGTGATCTCATTGAAAAGGTAATGGTTAAAGTCGTTCATGTAGAATATGTTTCTAACTTCATTATTTTATTTTTATTCTGCTAATTTGTGCTTTTCCTACCTATCCTGATGTGTAGAATATGAAAACAACATATTTTGTTCTAACATCGAAAATATATATACAGGGTGCATCAAAATATAGCGCTGCAGAAGACAAAATAACACTTCGATTTCAGAAAAATATATAAGTTTGATAGAATTAGGTAGTTTCTCTTTGTGTTACGTAAAAATACGCATATGTGATCCTCGGGTGTCATATGCAAGCAACCTAGTGGTGTGTCAGTGTAGGGAAATGCAGTGAAATATGCGTTATTTTGAAAAAAAGAATAAAGTAGTAACAAACATGGTACAGGATAAGGTACTTTTTTTCAGCCATAGGGACCCGGGTTTGCGACAGCTATGAGAGAAGTGCTGGTACTCGAGTTTGAGCTTTATTTCGTGAAAATATGTTAAATGGTTCTTAAGATATAGACCAAAACAGATTATAATACACGACAATTAGTAACAATTCAATATGCACATAATGACATATAATATATTGTTAGGCGGTTGCCAGCCAACATTTTTACGTGAAATAAGAAAATTAAAACAAAATTGAATAGCTCCGTGGTAATTGGAATCAATTTTTGACAGAAGGTGTGCGTCATGTGATCTCATTGAAAAGGTAAGGGTTAAAGTCGTTCATGTAGAATATGTTTCTAACTTCATTATTTTATTTTTATTCTGCTAATTTGTGCTTTTCCTACCTATCCTGATGTGTAGAATATGAAAACAACATATTTTGTTCTGACATCGAAAATATATATACTGGGTGCATCAAAATATAGCGCTGCAGAAGAAAAATAACACTTCGATTTCAGAAAAATATATAAGTTTGATAGAATTAGGTAGTTTCTCTTTGTGTTACGTAAAAATACGCATATGTGATCCTCGGGTGTCATATGCAAGCAACCTAGTGGTGTGTCAGTGTAGGGAAATGCAGTGAAATATGCGTTATTTTGAAAAAGAGAATAAAGTAGTAACAAACATGGTACAGGATAAGGTACTTTTTTTCAGCCATAGGGACCCGGGTTTGCGACCGCTATGAGAGAAGTGCTGGTACTCGAGTTTGAGCTTTATTTCGTGAAAATATGTTAAATGGTTCTTAAGATATAGACCAAAACAGATTATAATACACGACAATTAGTAACAATTCAATATGCACATAATGACATATAATATATTGTTAGGCGGTTGCCAGCCAACATTTTTACGTGAAATAAGAAAATTAAAACAAAATTGAATAGCTCCGTGGTAATTGGAATCAATTTTTGACAGAAGGTGTGCGTCATGTGATCTCATTGAAAAGGTAAGGGTTAAAGTCGTTCATGTAGAATATGTTTCTAACTTCATTATTTTATTTTTATTCTGCTAATTTGTGCTTTTCCTACCTATCCTGATGTGTAGAATATGAAAACAACATATTTTGTTCTGACATCGAAAATATATATACAGGGTGCATCAAAATATAGCGCTGCAGAAGACAAAATAACACTTCGATTTCAGAAAAATATATAAGTTTGATAGAATTAGGTAGTTTCTCTTTGTGTTACGTAAAAATACGCATATGTGATCCTCGGGTGTCATATGCAAGCAACCTAGTGGTGTGTCAGTGTAGGGAAATGCAGTGAAATATGCGTTATTTTGAAAAAAAGAATAAAGTAGTAACAAACATGGTACAGGATAAGGTACTTTTTTTCAGCCATAGGGACCCGGGTTTGCGACCGCTATGAGAGAAGTGCTGGTACTCGAGTTTGAGCTTTATTTCGTGAAAATATGTTAAATGGTTCTTAAGATATAGACCAAAACAGATTATAATACACGACAATTAGTAACAATTCAATATGCACATAATGACATATAATATATTGTTAGGCGGTTGCCAGCCAACATTTTTACGTGAAATAAGAAAATTAAAACAAAATTGAATAGCTCCGTGGTAATTGGAATCAATTTTTGACAGAAGGTGTGCGTCATGTGATCTCATTGAAAAGGTAAGGGTTAAAGTCGTTCATGTAGATTATATGTTTCTAACTTCATTATTTTATTTTTATTCTGCTAATTTGTGCTTTTCGTACATATCCTGATGTGTAGAATATGAAAACAACATATTTTGTTCTGACATCGAAAATATATATACAGGGTGCATCAAAATATAGCGCTGCAGAAGACAAAATAACACTTCGATTTCAGAAAAATATATAAGTTTGATAGAATTAGGTAGTTTCTCTTTGTGTTACGTAAAAATACGCATATGTGATCCTCGGGTGTCATATGCAAGCAACCTAGTGGTGTGTCAGTGTAGGGAAATGCAGTGAAATATGCGTTATTTTGAAAAAAAGAATAAAGTAGTAACAAACATGGTACAGGATAAGGTACTTTTTTTCAGCCATAGGGACCCGGGTTTGCGACCTATATGAGAGAAGTGCTGGTACTCGAGTTTGAGCTTTATTTCGTGAAAATATGTTAAATGGTTCTTAAGATATAGACCAAAATAGATTATAATACACGACAATTAGTAACAATTCAATATGCACATAATGACATATAATATATTGTTAGGCGGTTGCCAGCCAACATTTTTACATGAAATAAGAAAATTAAAAAAAAAATGAATAGCTCTGTGGTAATTGGAATCAATTTTTGACAGAAGGTGAGCGTCATGTGATCTCATTGAAAAGGTAATTGTTATAGTTGTTCATGTAGAATATATGTTTCTAACTTCATTATTTTATGATTTTTCTGCTAATTTGTGCCTTTCGTACCTATCCTGATGTGTAGAATATGAAAACATTTTTTTTGTTCTAACATTGAAAATATATATACAGGGTGCATCAAAATATCCCGTTGCAGAAGATAAGATAAAACTTCGATTTCAGAAAATTTTAAAAGTTTGATATAATTAGGTAGTTTCTCTTTGTGTTACGTAAAAATACGCATATGTGATCCCCGGGTGTCATATGCAAGCAACCTAGTGGTGTGTCAGTGTAGGGAAATGCATTGAAATATGCGTTATTTTGAAAAAAAGAATAAAGTAGTAACAAACATGGTAGAGAATAAGGTACTTTGTTTCAGCCATAGGGACCCGGGTTTGCGACCGCTATGAGATAAGTGCTGGTGCTCGAGTTTGAGCTTTATTTCGTGAAAATATGTTAAATGGTTCTTAAGATATAGACCAAAACAGATTATAATACACGAAAATTAGTAACAATTCAATATGCAAATAATGACATATAATATATTGTTAGGCGGTTGCCAGCCAACATTTTTACGTGAAATAAGAAAATTAAAACAAAATTGAATAGCTCCGTGGTAATTGGAATCAATTTTTGACAGAAGGTGTTCGTCATGTGATCTCATTGAAAAGGTAAGGGTTAAAGTCGTTCATGTAGAATATATGTTTCTAACTTCATTATTTTATTTTTATTCTGCTAATTTGTGCTTTTCCTACCTATCCTGATGTGTAGAATATGAAAACAACATATTTTGTTCTGACATCGAAAATATATATACAGGGTGCATCAAAATATAGCCATGCAGAAGACAAAATAACACTTCGATTTCAGAAAAATATATAAGTTTGATAGAATTAGGTAGTTTCTCTTTGTGTTACGTAAAAATACGCATATGTGATCCTCGGGTGTCATATGCAAGCAACCTAGTGGTGTGTCAGTGTAGGGAAATGCAGTGAAATATGCGTTATTTTGAAAAAGAGAATAAAGTAGTAACAAACATGGTACAGGATAAGGTACTTTTTTTCAGCCATAGGGACCCGGGTTTGCGACCGCTATGAGAGAAGTGCTGGTACTCGAGTTTGAGCTTTATTTCGTGAAAATATGTTAAATGGTTCTTAAGATATAGACCAAAACAGATTATAATACACGAAAATTAGTAACAATTCAATATGCACATAATGACATATAATATATTGTTAGGCGGTTGCCAGCCAACATTTTTACGTGAAATAAGAAAATTAAAACAAAATTGAATAGCTCCGTGGTAATTGGAATCAATTTTTGACAGAAGGTGTGCGTCATGTAATCTCATTGAAAAGGTAATGGTTAAAGTCGTTCATGTAGAATATGTTTCTAACTTCATTATTTTATTTTTATTCTGCTAATTTGTGCTTTTCCTACCTATCCTGATGTGTAGAATATGAAAACAACATATTTTGTTCTAACATCGAAAATATATATACAGGGTGCATCAAAATATAGCGCTGCAGAAGACAAAATAACACTTCGATTTCAGAAAAATATATAAGTTTGATAGAATTAGGTAGTTTCTCTTTGTGTTACGTAAAAATACGCATATGTGATCCTCGGGTGTCATATGCAAGCAACCTAGTGGTGTGTCAGTGTAGGGAAATGCAGTGAAATATGCGTTATTTTGAAAAAAAGAATAAAGTAGTAACAAACATGGTACAGGATAAGGTACTTTTTTTCAGCCATAGGGACCCGGGTTTGCGACCGCTATGAGAGAAGTGCTGGTACTCGAGTTTGAGCTTTATTTCGTGAAAATATGTTAAATGGTTCTTAAGATATACACCAAAACAGATTATAATACACGAAAATTAGTAACAATTCAATATGCACATAATGACATATAATATATTGTTAGGCGGTTGCCAGCCAACATTTTTACGTGAAATAAGAAAATTAAAACAAAATTGAATAGCTCCGTGGTAATTGGAATCAATTTTTGACAGAAGGTGTGCGTCATGTGATCTCATTGAAAAGGTAAGGGTTAAAGTCGTTCATGTAGAATATGTTTCTAACTTCATTATTTTATTTTTATTCTGCTAATTTGTGCTTTTCCTACCTATCCTGATGTGTAGAATATGAAAACAACATATTTTGTTCTGACATCGAAAATATATATACAGGGTGCATCAAAATATAGCGCTGCAGAAGAAAAATAACACTTCGATTTCAGAAAAATATATAAGTTTGATAGAATTAGGTAGTTTCTCTTTGTGTTACGTAAAAATACGCATATGTGATCCTCGGGTGTCATATGCAAGCAACCTAGTGGTGTGTCAGTGCAGGGAAATGCAGTGAAATATGCGTTATTTTGAAAAAAAGAATAAAGTAGTAACAAACATGGTACAGGATAAGGTACTTTTTTCAGCCATAGGGACCCGGGTTTGCGACCGCTATGAGAGAAGTGCTGGTACTCGAGTTTGAGCTTTATTTCGTGAAAATATGTTAAATGGTTCTTAAGATATAGACCAAAACAGATTATAATACACGACAATTAGTAACAATTCAATATGCACATAATGACATATAATATATTGTTAGGCGGTTGCCAGCCAACATTTTTACGTGAAATAAGAAAATTAAAACAAAATTGAATAGCTCCGTGGTAATTGGAATCAATTTTTGACAGAAGGTGTGCGTCATGTGATCTCATTGAAAAGGTAAGGGTTAAAGTCGTTCATGTAGAATATATGTTTCTAACTTCATTATTTTATTTTTATTCTGCTAATTTGTGCTTTTCGTACATATCCTGATGTGTAGAATATGAAAACAACATATTTTGTTCTGACATCGAAAATATATATACAGGGTGCATCAAAATATAGCTCTGCAGAAGACAAAATAACACTTCGATTTCAGAAAAATATATAAGTTTGATAGAATTAGGTAGTTTCTCTTTGTGTTACGTAAAAATACGCATATGTGATCCTCGGGTGTCATATGCAAGCAACCTAGTGGTGTGTCAGTGTAGGGAAATGCAGTGAAATATGCGTTATTTTGAAAAAAAGAATAAAGTAGTAACAAACATGGTACAGGATAAGGTACTTTTTTTCAGCCATAGGGACCCGGGTTTGCGACCTATATGAGAGAAGTGCTGGTACTCGAGTTTGAGCTTTATTTCGTGAAAATATGTTAAATGGTTCTTAAGATATAGACCAAAACAGATTATAATACACGAAAATTAGTAACAATTCAATATGCACATAATGACATATAATATATTGTTAGGCGGTTGCCAGCCAACATTTTTACGTGAAATAAGAAAATTAAAACAAAATTGAATAGCTCCGTGGTAATTGGAATCAATTTTTGACAGAAGGTGTTCGTCATGTGATCTCATTGAAAAGGTAAGGGTTAAAGTCGTTCATGTAGAATATATGTTTCTAACTTCATTATTTTATTTTTATTCTGCTAATTTGTGCTTTTCCTACCTATCCTGATGTGTAGAATATGAAAACAACATATTTTGTTCTGACATCGAAAATATATATACAGGGTGCATCAAAATATAGCCATGCAGAAGACAAAATAACACTTCGATTTCAGAAAAATATATAAGTTTGATAGAATTAGGTAGTTTCTCTTTGTGTTACGTAAAAATACGCATATGTGATCCTCGGGTGTCATATGCAAGCAACCTAGTGGTGTGTCAGTGTAGGGAAATGCAGTGAAATACGCGTTATTTTGAAAAAGAGAATAAAGTAGTAACAAACATGGTACAGGATAAGGTACTTTTTTTCAGCCATAGGGACCCGGGTTTGCGACCGCTATGAGGGAAGTGCTGGTACTCGAGTTTGAGCTTTATTTCGTGAAAATATGTTAAATGGTTCTTAAGATATAGACCAAAACAGATTATAATACACGAAAATTAGTAACAATTCAATATGCACATAATGACATATAATATATTGTTAGGCGGTTGCCAGCCAACATTTTTACGTGAAATAAGAAAATTAAAACAAAATTGAATAGCTCCGTGGTAATTGGAATCAATTTTTGACAGAAGGTGTGCGTCATGTGATCTCATTGAAAAGGTAATGGTTAAAGTCGTTCATGTAGAATATGTTTCTAACTTCATTATTTTATTTTTATTGTGCTAATTTGTGCTTTTCCTACCTATCCTGATGTGTAGAATATGAAAACAACATATTTTGTTCTAACATCGAAAATATATATACAGGGTGCATCAAAATATAGCGCTGCAGAAGACAAAATAACACTTCGATTTCAGAAAAATATATAAGTTTGATAGAATTAGGTAGTTTCTCTTTGTGTTACGTAAAAATACGCATATGTGATCCTCGGGTGTCATATGCAAGCAACCTAGTGGTGTGTCAGTGTAGGGAAATGCAGTGAAATATGCGTTATTTTGAAAAAAAGAATAAAGTAGTAACAAACATGGTACAGGATAAGGTACTTTTTTTCAGCCATAGGGACCCGGGTTTGCGACCTCTATGAGAGAAGTGCTGGTACTCGAGTTTGAGCTTTATTTCGTGAAAATATGTTAAATGGTTCTTAAGATATAGACCAAAACAGATTATAATACACGAAAATTAGTAACAATTCAATATGCACATAATGACATATAATATATTGTTAGGCGGTTGCCAGCCAACATTTTTACGTGAAATAAGAAAATTAAAACAAAATTGAATAGCTCCGTGGTAATTGGAATCAATTTTTGACAGAAGGTGTGCGTCATGTGATCTCATTGAAAAGGTAAGGGTTAAAGTCGTTCATGTAGAATATGTTTCTAACTTCATTATTTTATTTTTATTCTGCTAATTTGTGCTTTTCCTACCTATCCTGATGTGTAGAATATGAAAACAACATATTTTGTTCTGACATCGAAAATATATATACAGGGTGCATCAAAATATAGCGCTGCAGAAGAAAAATAACACTTCGATTTCAGAAAAATATATAAGTTTGATAGAATTAGGTAGTTTCTCTTTGTGTTACGTAAAAATACGCATATGTGATCCTCGGGTGTCATATGCAAGCAACCTAGTGGTGTGTCAGTGTAGGGAAATGCAGTGAAATATGCGTTATTTTGAAAAAAAGAATAAAGTAGTAACAAACATGGTACAGGATAAGGTACTTTTTTCAGCCATAGGGACCCGGGTTTGCGACCGCTATGAGAGAAGTGCTGGTACTCGAGTTTGAGCTTTATTTCGTGAAAATATGTTAAATGGTTCTTAAGATATAGACCAAAACAGATTATAATACACGACAATTAGTAACAATTCAATATGCACATAATGACATATAATATATTGTTAGGCGGTTGCCAGCCAACATTTTTACGTGAAATAAGAAAATTAAAACAAAATTGAATAGCTCTGTGGTAATTGGAATCAATTTTTGACAGAAGGTGAGCGTCATGTGATCTCATTGAAAAGGTAATTGTTATAGTTGTTCATGTAGAATATATGTTTCTAACTTCATTATTTTATGATTTTTCTGCTAATTTGTGCCTTTCGTACCTATCCTGATGTGTAGAATATGAAAACATTTTTTTTGTTCTAACATTGAAAATATATATACAGGGTGCATCAAAATAACCCGTTGCAGAAGATAAGATAAAACTTCGATTTCAGAAAATTTTAAAAGTTTGATATAATTAGGTAGTTTCTCTTTGTGTTACGTAAAAATACGCATATGTAATCCCCGGGTGTCATATGCAAGCAACCTAGTGGTGTGTCAGTGTAGGGAAATGCATTGAAATATGCGTTATTTTGAAAAAAAGAATAAAGTAGTAACAAACATGGTAGAGAATAAGGTACTTTGTTTCAGCCATAGGGACCCGGGTTTGCGACCGCTATGAGATAAGTGCTGGTGCTCGAGTTTGAGCTTTATTTCGTGAAAATATGTTAAATGGTTCTTAAGATATAGACCAAAACAGATTATAATACACGAAAATTAGTAACAATTCAATATGCACATAATGACATATAATATATTGTTAGGCGGTTGCCAGCCAACATTTTTACGTGAAATAAGAAAATTAAAACAAAATTGAATAGCTCCGTGGTAATTGGAATCAATTTTTGACAGAAGGTGTTCGTCATGTGATCTCATTGAAAAGGTAAGGGTTAAAGTCGTTCATGTAGAATATATGTTTATAACTTCATTATTTTATTTTTATTCTGCTAATTTGTGCTTTTCCTACCTATCCTGATGTGTAGAATATGAAAACAACATATTTTGTTCTGACATCGAAAATATATATACAGGGTGCATCAAAATATAGCCATGCAGAAGACAAAATAACACTTCGATTTCAGAAAAATATATAAGTTTGATAGAATTAGGTAGTTTCTCTTTGTGTTACGTAAAAATACGCATATGTGATCCTCGGGTGTCATATGCAAGCAACCTAGTGGTGTGTCAGTGTAGGGAAATGCAGTGAAATATGCGTTATTTTGAAAAAGAGAATAAAGTAGTAACAAACATGGTACAGGATAAGGTACTTTTTTTCAGCCATAGGGACCCGGGTTTGCGACCGCTATGAGAGAAGTGCTGGTACTCGAGTTTGAGCTTTATTTCGTGAAAATATGTTAAATGGTTCTTAAGATATAGACCAAAACAGATTATAATACACGACAATTAGTAACAATTCAATATGCACATAATGACATATAATATATTGTTAGGCGGTTGCCAGCCAACATTTTTACGTGAAATAAGAAAATTAAAACAAAATTGAATAGCTCCGTGGTAATTGGAATCAATTTTTGACAGAAGGTGTGCGTCATGTGATCTCATTGAAAAGGTAAGGGTTAAAGTCGTTCATGTAGAATATGTTTCTAACTTCATTGTTTTATTTTTATTCTGCTAATTTGTGCTTTTCCTACCTATCCTGATGTGTAGAATATGAAAACAACATATTTTGTTCTGACATCGAAAATATATATACAGGGTGCATCAAAATATAGCGCTGCAGAAGACAAAATAACACTTCGATTTCAGAAAAATATATAAGTTTGATAGAATTAGGTAGTTTCTCTTTGTGTTACGTAAAAATACGCATATGTGATCCTCGGGTGTCATATGCAAGCAACCTAGTGGTGTGTCAGTGTAGGGAAATGCAGTGAAATATGCGTTATTTTGAAAAAAAGAATAAAGTAGTAACAAACATGGTACAGGATAAGGTACTTTTTTTCAGCCATAGGGACACGGGTTTGCGACCGCTATGAGAGAAGTGCTGGTACTCGAGTTTGAGCTTTATTTCGTGAAAATATGTTAAATGGTTCTTAAGATATAGACCAAAACAGATTATAATACACGACAATTAGTAACAATTCAATATGCACATAATGACATATAATATATTGTTAGGCGGTTGCCAGCCAACATTTTTACGTGAAATAAGAAAATTAAAACAAAATTGAATAGCTCCGTGGTAATTGGAATCAATTTTTGACAGAAGGTGTGCGTCATGTGATCTCATTGAAAAGGTAAGGGTTAAAGTCGTTCATGTAGAATATGTTTCTAACTTCATTATTTTATTTTTATTCTGCTAATTTGTGCTTTTCCTACCTATCCTGATGTGTAGAATATGAAAACAACATATTTTGTTCTGACATCGAAAATATATATACTGGGTGCATCAAAATATAGCGCTGCAGAAGAAAAATAACACTTCGATTTCAGAAAAATATATAAGTTTGATAGAATTAGGTAGTTTCTCTTTGTGTTACGTAAAAATACGCATATGTGATCCTCGGGTGTCATATGCAAGCAACCTAGTGGTGTGTCAGTGTAGGGAAATGCATTGAAATATGCGTTATTTTGAAAAAAAAGAATAAAGTAGTAACAAACATGGTACAGGATAAGGTACTTTTTTCAGCCATAGGGACCCGGGTTTGCGACCGCTATGAGAGAAGTGCTGGTACTCGAGTTTGAGCTTTATTTCGTGAAAATATGTTAAATGGTTCTTAAGATATAGACCAAAACAGATTATAATACACGACAATTAGTAACAATTCAATATGCACATAATGACATATAATATATTGTTAGGCGGTTGCCAGCCAACATTTTTACGTGAAATAAGAAAATTAAAACAAAATTGAATAGCTCCGTGGTAATTGGAATCAATTTTTGACAGAAGGTGTGCGTCATGTGATCTCATTGAAAAGGTAAGGGTTAAAGTCGTTCATGTAGAATATATGTTTCTAACTTCATTATTTTATTTTTATTCTGCTAATTTGTGCTTTTCGTACATATCCTGATGTGTAGAATATGAAAACAACATATTTTGTTCTGACATCGAAAATATATATACAGGGTGCATCAAAATATAGCGCTGCAGAAGACAAAATAACACTTCGATTTCAGAAAAATATATAAGTTTGATAGAATTAGGTAGTTTCTCTTTGTGTTACGTAAAAATACGCATATGTGATCCTCGGGTGTCATATGCAAGCAACCTAGTGGTGTGTCAGTGTAGGGAAATGCAGTGAAATATGCGTTATTTTGAAAAAAAGAGTAAAGTAGTAACAAACATGGTACAGGATAAGGTACTTTTTTTCAGCCATAGGGACCCGGGTTTGCGACCTATATGAGAGAAGTGCTGGTACTCGAGTTTGAGCTTTATTTCGTGAAAATATGTTAAATGGTTCTTAAGATATAGACCAAAATAGATTATAATACACGACAATTAGTAACAATTCAATATGCACATAATGACATATAATATATTGTTAGGCGGTTGCCAGCCAACATTTTTACATGAAATAAGAAAATTAAAAAAAAATGAATAGCTCTGTGGTAATTGGAATCAATTTTTGACAGAAGGTGAGCGTCATGTGATCTCATTGAAAAGGTAATTGTTATAGTTGTTCATGTAGAATATATGTTTCTAACTTCATTATTTTATGATTTTTCTGCTAATTTGTGCCTTTCGTACCTATCCTGATGTGTAGAATATGAAAACATTTTTTTTGTTCTAACATTGAAAATATATATACAGGGTGCATCAAAATAACCCGTTGCAGAAGATAAGATAAAACTTCGATTTCAGAAAATTTTAAAAGTTTGATATAATTAGGTAGTTTCTCTTTGTGTTACGTAAAAATACGCATATGTGATCCCCGGGTGTCATATGCAAGCAACCTAGTGGTGTGTCAGTGTAGGGAAATGCATTGAAATATGCGTTATTTTGAAAAAAAGAATAAAGTAGTAACAAACATGGTAGAGAATAAGGTACTTTGTTTCAGCCATAGGGACCCGGGTTTGCGACCGCTATGAGATAAGTGCTGGTGCTCGAGTTTGAGCTTTATTTCGTGAAAATATGTTAAATGGTTCTTAAGATATAGACCAAAACAGATTATAATACACGAAAATTAGTAACAATTCAATATGCACATAATGACATATAATATATTGTTAGGCGGTTGCCAGCCAACATTTTTACGTGAAATAAGAAAATTAAAACAAAATTGAATAGCTCCGTGGTAATTGGAATCAATTTTTGACAGAAGGTGTTCGTCATGTGATCTCATTGAAAAGGTAAGGGTTAAAGTCGTTCATGTAGAATATATGTTTCTAACTTCATTATTTTATTTTTATTCTGCTAATTTGTGCTTTTCCTACCTATCCTGATGTGTAGAATATGAAAACAACATATTTTGTTCTGACATCGAAAATATATATACAGGGTGCATCAAAATATAGCCATGCAGAAGACAAAATAACACTTCGATTTCAGAAAAATATATAAGTTTGATAGAATTAGGTAGTTTCTCTTTGTGTTACGTAAAAATACGCATATGTGATCCTCGGGTGTCATATGCAAGCAACCTAGTGGTGTGTCAGTGTAGGGAAATGCAGTGAAATATGCGTTATTTTGAAAAAGAGAATAAAGTAGTAACAAACATGGTACAGGATAAGGTACTTTTTTTCAGCCATAGGGACCCGGGTTTGCGACCGCTATGAGAGAAGTGCTGGTACTCGAGTTTGAGCTTTATTTCGTGAAAATATGTTAAATGGTTCTTAAGATATAGACCAAAACAGATTATAATACACGACAATTAGTAACAATTCAATATGCACATAATGACATATAATATATTGTTAGGCGGTTGCCAGCCAACATTTTTACGTGAAATAAGAAAATTAAAACAAAATTGAATAGCTCCGTGGTAATTGGAATCAATTTTTGACAGAAGGTGTGCGTCATGTGATCTCATTGAAAAGGTAAGGGTTAAAGTCGTTCATGTAGAATATGTTTCTAACTTCATTATTTTATTTTTATTCTGCTAATTTGTGCTTTTCCTACCTATCCTGATGTGTAGAATATGAAAACAACATATTTTGTTCTGACATCGAAAATATATATACAGGGTGCATCAAAATATAGCGCTGCAGAAGACAAAATAACACTTCGATTTCAGAAAAATATATAAGTTTGATAGAATTAGGTAGTTTCTCTTTGTGTTACGTAAAAATACGCATATGTGATCCTCGGGTGTCATATGCAAGCAACCTAGTGGTGTGTCAGTGTAGGGAAATGCAGTGAAATATGCGTTATTTTGAAAAAAAGAATAAAGTAGTAACAAACATGGTACAGGATAAGGTACTTTTTTTCAGCCATAGGGACCCGGGTTTGCGACCGCTATGAGAGAAGTGCTGGTACTCGAGTTTGAGCTTTATTTCGTGAAAATATGTTAAATGGTTCTTAAGATATAGACCAAAACAGATTATAATACACGACAATTAGTAACAATTCAATATGCACATAATGACATATAATATATTGTTAGGCGGTTGCCAGCCAACATTTTTACGTGAAATAAGAAAATTAAAACAAAATTGAATAGCTCCGTGGTAATTGGAATCAATATTTGACAGAAGGTGTGCGTCATGTGATCTCATTGAAAAGGTAAGGGTTAAAGTCGTTCATGTAGATTATATGTTTCTAACTTCATTATTTTATTTTTATTCTGCTAATTTGTGCTTTTCGTACATATCCTGATGTGTAGAATATGAAAACAACATATTTTGTTCTGACATCGAAAATATATATACAGGGTGCATCAAAATATAGCGCTGCAGAAGACAAAATAACACTTCGATTTCAGAAAAATATATAAGTTTGATAGAATTAGGTAGTTTCTCTTTGTGTTACGTAAAAATACGCATATGTGATCCTCGGGTGTCATATGCAAGCAACCTAGTGGTGTGTCAGTGTAGGGAAATGCAGTGAAATATGCGTTATTTTGAAAAAAAGAATAAAGTAGTAACAAACATGGTACAGGATAAGGTACTTTTTTTCAGCCATAGGGACCCGGGTTTGCGACCTATATGAGAGAAGTGCTGGTACTCGAGTTTGAGCTTTATTTCGTGAAAATATGTTAAATGGTTCTTAAGATATAGACCAAAATAGATTATAATACACGACAATTAGTAACAATTCAATATGCACATAATGACATATAATATATTGTTAGGCGGTTGCCAGCCAACATTTTTACATGAAATAAGAAAATTAAAAAAAAATGAATAGCTCTGTAGTAATTGGAATCAATTTTTGACAGAAGGTGAGCGTCATGTGATCTCATTGAAAAGGTAATTGTTATAGTTGTTCATGTAGAATATATGTTTCTAACTTCATTATTTTATGATTTTTCTGCTAATTTGTGCCTTTCGTACCTATCCTGATGTGTAGAATATGAAAACATTTTTTTTGTTCTAACATTGAAAATATATATACAGGGTGCATCAAAATAACCCGTTGCAGAAGATAAGATAAAACTTCGATTTCAGAAAATTTTAAAAGTTTGATATAATTAGGTAGTTTCTCTTTGTGTTACGTAAAAATACGCATATGTGATCCCCGGGTGTCATATGCAAGCAACCTAGTGGTGTGTCAGTGTAGGGAAATGCATTGAAATATGCGTTATTTTGAAAAAAAGAATAAAGTAGTAACAAACATGGTAGAGAATAAGGTACTTTGTTTCAGCCATAGGGACCCGGGTTTGCGACCGCTATGAGATAAGTGCTGGTGCTCGAGTTTGAGCTTTATTTCGTGAAAATATGTTAAATGGTTCTTAAGATATAGACCAAAACAGATTATAATACACGAAAATTAGTAACAATTCAATATGCACATAATGACATATAATATATTGTTAGGCGGTTGCCAGCCAACATTTTTACGTGAAATAAGAAAATTAAAACAAAATTGAATAGCTCCGTGGTAATTGGAATCAATTTTTGACAGAAGGTGTTCGTCATGTGATCTCATTGAAAAGGTAAGGGTTAAAGTCGTTCATGTAGAATATATGTTTCTAACTTCATTATTTTATTTTTATTCTGCTAATTTGTGCTTTTCCTACCTATCCTGATGTGTAGAATATGAAAACAACATATTTTGTTCTGACATCGAAAATATATATACAGGGTGCATCAAAATATAGCCCTGCAGAAGACAAAATAACACTTCGATTTCAGAAAAATATATAAGTTTGATAGAATTTGGTAGTTTCTCTTTGTGTTACGTAAAAATACGCATATGTGATCCTCGGGTGTCATATGCAAGCAACCTAGTGGTGTGTCAGTGTAGGGAAATGCAGTGAAATATGCGTTATTTTGAAAAAGAGAATAAAGTAGTAACAAACATGGTACAGGATAAGGTACTTTTTTTCAGCCATAGGGACCCGGGTTTGCGACCGCTATGAGAGAAGTGCTGGTACTCGAGTTTGAGCTTTATTTCGTGAAAATATGTTAAATGGTTCTTAAGATATAGACCAAAACAGATTATAATACACGACAATTAGTAACAATTCAATATGCACATAATGACATATAATATATTGTTAGGCGGTTGCCAGCCAACATTTTTACGTGAAATAAGAAAATTAAAACAAAATTGAATAGCTCCGTGGTAATTGGAATCAATTTTTGACAGAAGGTGTGCGTCATGTGATCTCATTGAAAAGGTAATGGTTAAAGTCGTTCATGTAGAATATGTTTCTAACTTCATTATTTTATTTTTATTCTGCTAATTTGTGCTTTTCCTACCTATCCTGATGTGTAGAATATGAAAACAACATATTTTGTTCTAACATCGAAAATATATATACAGGGTGCATCAAAATATAGCGCTGCAGAAGACAAAATAACACTTCGATTTCAGAAAAATATATAAGTTTGATAGAATTAGGTAGTTTCTCTTTGTGTTACGTAAAAATACGCATATGTGATCCTCGGGTGTCATATGCAAGCAACCTAGTGGTGTGTCAGTGTAGGGAAATGCAGTGAAATATGCGTTATTTTGAAAAAAAGAATAAAGTAGTAACAAACATGGTACAGGATAAGGTACTTTTTTTCAGCCATAGGGACCCGGGTTTGCGACCGCTATGAGAGAAGTGCTGGTACTCGAGTTTGAGCTTTATTTCGTGAAAATATGTTAAATGGTTCTTAAGATATAGACCAAAACAGATTATAATACACGACAATTAGTAACAATTCAATATGCACATAATGACATATAATATATTGTTAGGCGGTTGCCAGCCAACATTTTTACGTGAAATAAGAAAATTAAAACAAAATTGAATAGCTCCGTGGTAATTGGAATCAATTTTTGACAGAAGGTGTGCGTCATGTGATCTCATTGAAAAGGTAAGGGTTAAAGTCGTTCATGTAGAATATGTTTCTAACTTCATTATTTTATTTTTATTCTGCTAATTTGTGCTTTTCCTACCTATCCTGATGTGTAGAATATGAAAACAACATATTTTGTTCTGACATCGAAAATATATATACAGGGTGCATCAAAATATAGCGCTGCAGAAGAAAAATAACACTTCGATTTCAGAAAAATATATAAGTTTGATAGAATTAGGTAGTTTCTCTTTGTGTTACGTAAAAATACGCATATGTGATCCTCGGGTGTCATATGCAAGCAACCTAGTGGTGTGTCAGTGTAGGGAAATGCAGTGAAATATGCGTTATTTTGAAAAAAAGAATAAAGTAGTAACAAACATGGTACAGGATAAGGTACTTTTTTTCAGCCATAGGGACCCGGGTTTGCGACCGCTATGAGAGAAGTGCTGGTACTCGAGTTTGAGCTTTATTTCGTGAAAATATGTTAAATGGTTCTTAAGATATAGACCAAAACAGATTATAATACACGACAATTAGTAACAATTCAATATGCACATAATGACATATAATATATTGTTAGGCGGTTGCCAGCCAACATTTTTACGTGAAATAAGAAAATTAAAACAAAATTGAATAGCTCCGTGGTAATTGGAATCAATTTTTGACAGAAGGTGTGCGTCATGTGATCTCATTGAAAAGGTAAGGGTTAAAGTCGTTCATGTAGAATATATGTTTCTAACTTCATTATTTTATTTTTATTCTGCTAATTTGTGCTTTTCGTACATATCCTGATGTGTAGAATATGAAAACAACATATTTTGTTCTGACATCGAAAATATATATACAGGGTGCATCAAAATATAGCGCTGCAGAAGACAAAATAACACTTCGATTTCAGAAAAATATATAAGTTTGATAGAATTAGGTAGTTTCTCTTTGTGTTACGTAAAAATACGCATATGTGATCCCCGGGTGTCATATGCAAGCAACCTAGTGGTGTGTCAGTGTAGGGAAATGCATTGAAATATGCGTTATTTTGAAAAAAAGAATAAAGTAGTAACAAACATGGTAGAGAATAAGGTACTTTGTTTCAGCCATAGGGACCCGGGTTTGCGACCGCTATGAGATAAGTGCTGGTGCTCGAGTTTGAGCTTTATTTCGTGAAAATATGTTAAATGGTTCTTAAGATATAGACCAAAACAGATTATAATACACGAAAATTAGTAACAATTCAATATGCACATAATGACATATAATATATTGTTAGGCGGTTGCCAGCCAACATTTTTACGTGAAATAAGAAAATTAAAACAAAATTGAATAGCTCCGTGGTAATTGGAATCAATTTTTGACAGAAGGTGTTCGTCATGTGATCTCATTGAAAAGGTAAGGGTTAAAGTCGTTCATGTAGAATATATGTTTCTAACTTCATTATTTTATTTTTATTCTGCTAATTTGTGCTTTTCCTACCTATCCTGATGTGTAGAATATGAAAACAACATATTTTGTTCTGACATCGAAAATATATATACAGGGTGCATCAAAATATAGCCCTGCAGAAGACAAAATAACACTTCGATTTCAGAAAAATATATAAGTTTGATAGAATTAGGTAGTTTCTCTTTGTGTTACGTAAAAATACGCATATGTGATCCTCGGGTGTCATATGCAAGCAACCTAGTGGTGTGTCAGTGTAGGGAAATGCAGTGAAATATGCGTTATTTTGAAAAAGAGAATAAAGTAGTAACAAACATGGTACAGGATAAGGTACTTTTTTTCAGCCATAGGGACCCGGGTTTGCGACCGCTATGAGAGAAGTGCTGGTACTCGAGTTTGAGCTTTATTTCGTGAAAATATGTTAAATGGTTCTTAAGATATAGACCAAAACAGATTATAATACACGACAATTAGTAACAATTCAATATGCACATAATGACATATAATATATTGTTAGGCGGTTGCCAGCCAACATTTTTACGTGAAATAAGAAAATTAAAACAAAATTGAATAGCTCCGTGGTAATTGGAATCAATTTTTGACAGAAGGTGTTCGTCATGTGATCTCATTGAAAAGGTAAGGGTTAAAGTCGTTCATGTAGAATATATGTTTCTAACTTCATTATTTTATTTTTATTCTGCTAATTTGTGCTTTTCCTACCTATCCTGATGTGTAGAATATGAAAACAACATATTTTGTTCTGACATCGAAAATATATATACAGGGTGCATCAAAATATAGCCCTGCAGAAGACAAAATAACACTTCGATTTCAGAAAAATATATAAGTTTGATAGAATTAGGTAGTTTCTCTTTGTGTTACGTAAAAATACGCATATGTGATCCTCGGGTGTCATATGCAAGCAACCTAGTGGTGTGTCAGTGTAGGGAAATGCAGTGAAATATGCGTTATTTTGAAAAAGAGAATAAAGTAGTAACAAACATGGTACAGGATAAGGTACTTTTTTTCAGCCATAGGGACCCGGGTTTGCGACCGCTATGAGAGAAGTGCTGGTACTCGAGTTTGAGCTTTATTTCGTGAAAATATGTTAAATGGTTCTTAAGATATAGACCAAAACAGATTATAATACACGACAATTAGTAACAATTCAATATGCACATAATGACATATAATATATTGTTAGGCGGTTGCCAGCCAACATTTTTACGTGAAATAAGAAAATTAAAACAAAATTGAATAGCTCCGTGGTAATTGGAATCAATTTTTGACAGAAGGTGTGCGTCATGTGATCTCATTGAAAAGGTAAGGGTTAAAGTCGTTCATGTAGAATATGTTTCTAACTTCATTATTTTATTTTTATTCTGCTAATTTGTGCTTTTCCTACCTATCCTGATGTGTAGAATATGAAAACAACATATTTTGTTCTGACATCGAAAATATATATACAGGGTGCATCAAAATATAGCGCTGCAGAAGAAAAATAACACTTCGATTTCAGAAAAATATATAAGTTTGATAGAATTAGGTAGTTTCTCTTTGTGTTACGTAAAAATACGCATATGTGATCCTCGGGTGTCATATGCAAGCAACCTAGTGGTGTGTCAGTGTAGGGAAATGCAGTGAAATATGCGTTATTTTGAAAAAAAGAATAAAGTAGTAACAAACATGGTACAGGATAAGGTACTTTTTTTCAGCCATAGGGACCCGGGTTTGCGACCGCTATGAGAGAAGTGCTGGTACTCGAGTTTGAGCTTTATTTCGTGAAAATATGTTAAATGGTTCTTAAGATATAGACCAAAACAGATTATAATACACGACAATTAGTAACAATTCAATATGCACATAATGACATATAATATATTGTTAGGCGGTTGCCAGCCAACATTTTTACGTGAAATAAGAAAATTAAAACAAAATTGAATAGCTCCGTGGTAATTGGAATCAATTTTTGACAGAAGGTGTGCGTCATGTGATCTCATTGAAAAGGTAAGGGTTAAAGTCGTTCATGTAGAATATATGTTTCTAACTTCATTATTTTATTTTTATTCTGCTAATTTGTGCTTTTCGTACATATCCTGATGTGTAGAATATGAAAACAACATATTTTGTTCTGACATCGAAAATATATATACAGGGTGCATCAAAATATAGCGCTGCAGAAGACAAAATAACACTTCGATTTCAGAAAAATATATAAGTTTGATAGAATTAGGTAGTTTCTCTTTGTGTTACGTAAAAATACGCATATGTGATCCCCGGGTGTCATATGCAAGCAACCTAGTGGTGTGTCAGTGTAGGGAAATGCATTGAAATATGCGTTATTTTGAAAAAAAGAATAAAGTAGTAACAAACATGGTAGAGAATAAGGTACTTTGTTTCAGCCATAGGGACCCGGGTTTGCGACCGCTATGAGATAAGTGCTGGTGCTCGAGTTTGAGCTTTATTTCGTGAAAATATGTTAAATGGTTCTTAAGATATAGACCAAAACAGATTATAATACACGAAAATTAGTAACAATTCAATATGCACATAATGACATATAATATATTGTTAGGCGGTTGCCAGCCAACATTTTTACGTGAAATAAGAAAATTAAAACAAAATTGAATAGCTCCGTGGTAATTGGAATCAATTTTTGACAGAAGGTGTTCGTCATGTGATCTCATTGAAAAGGTAAGGGTTAAAGTCGTTCATGTAGAATATATGTTTCTAACTTCATTATTTTATTTTTATTCTGCTAATTTGTGCTTTTCCTACCTATCCTGATGTGTAGAATATGAAAACAACATATTTTGTTCTGACATCGAAAATATATATACAGGGTGCATCAAAATATAGCCCTGCAGAAGACAAAATAACACTTCGATTTCAGAAAAATATATAAGTTTGATAGAATTAGGTAGTTTCTCTTTGTGTTACGTAAAAATACGCATATGTGATCCTCGGGTGTCATATGCAAGCAACCTAGTGGTGTGTCAGTGTAGGGAAATGCAGTGAAATATGCGTTATTTTGAAAAAGAGAATAAAGTAGTAACAAACATGGTACAGGATAAGGTACTTTTTTTCAGCCATAGGGACCCGGGTTTGCGACCGCTATGAGAGAAGTGCTGGTACTCGAGTTTGAGCTTTATTTCGTGAAAATATGTTAAATGGTTCTTAAGATATAGACCAAAACAGATTATAATACACGACAATTAGTAACAATTCAATATGCACATAATGACATATAATATATTGTTAGGCGGTTGCCAGCCAACATTTTTACGTGAAATAAGAAAATTAAAACAAAATTGAATAGCTCCGTGGTAATTGGAATCAATTTTTGACAGAAGGTGTGCGTCATGTGATCTCATTGAAAAGGTAAGGGTTAAAGTCGTTCATGTAGAATATATGTTTCTAATTTCATTATTTTATTTTTATTCTGCTAATTTGCGCTTTTCGTACATATCCTGATGTGTAGAATATGAAAACAACATATTTTGTTCTGACATCGAAAATATATATACAGGGTGCATCAAAATATAGCGCTGCTGAAGACAAAATAACACTTCGATTTCAGAAAAATATATAAGTTTGATAGAATTAGGTAGTTTCTCTTTGTGTTACGTAAAAATACGCATATGTGATCCTCGGGTGTCATATGCAAGGAACCTAGTGGTGTGTCAGTGTAGGGAAATGCAGTGAAATATGCGTTATTTTGAAAAAAAGAATAAAGTAGTAACAAACATGGTACAGGATAAGGTAATTTTTTTCAGCCATAGGGACCCGGGTTTGCGACCGCTATGAGAGAAGTGCTGGTACTAGAGTTTGAGCTTTATTTCGTGAAAATATGTTAAATGGTTCTTAAGATATAGACCAAAATAGATTATAATACACGACAATTAGTAACAATTCAATATGCACATAATGACATATAATATATTGTTAGGCGGTTGCCAGCCAACATTTTTACGTGAAATAAGAAAATTAAAACAAAATTGAATAGCTCCGTGGTAATTGGAATCAATTTTTGACAGAAGGTGTGCGTCATGTGATCTCATTGAAAAGGTAATGGTTAAAGTCGTTCATGTAGAATATGTTTCTAACTTCATTATTTTATTTTTATTCTGCTAATTTGTGCTTTTCCTACCTATCCTGATGTGTAGAATATGAAAACAACATATTTTGTTCTAACATCGAAAATATATATACAGGGTGCATCAAAATATAGCGCTGCAGAAGACAAAATAACACTTCGATTTCAGAAAAATATATAAGTTTGATAGAATTAGGTAGTTTCTCTTTGTGTTACGTAAAAATACGCATATGTGATCCTCGGGTGTCATATGCAAGCAACCTAGTGGTGTGTCAGTGTAGGGAAATGCAGTGAAATATGCGTTATTTTGAAAAAAAGAATAAAGTAGTAACAAACATGGTACAGGATAAGGTACTTTTTTTCAGCCATAGGGACCCGGGTTTACGACCGCTATGAGAGAAGTGCTGGTACTCGAGTTTGAGCTTTATTTCGTGAAAATATGTTAAATGGTTCTTAAGATATAGACCAAAACAGATTATAATACACGACAATTAGTAACAATTCAATATGCACATAATGACATATAATATATTGTTAGGCGGTTGCCAGCCAACATTTTTACGTGAAATAAGAAAATTAAAACAAAATTGAATAGCTCCGTGGTAATTGGAATCAATTTTTGACAGAAGGTGTGCGTCATGTGATCTCATTGAAAAGGTAAGGGTTAAAGTCGTTCATGTAGAATATGTTTCTAACTTCATTATTTTATTTTTATTCTGCTAATTTGTGCTTTTCCTACCTATCCTGATGTGTAGAATATGAAAACAACATATTTTGTTCTGACATCGAAAATATATATACAGGGTGCATCAAAATATAGCGCTGCAGAAGAAAAATAACACTTCGATTTCAGAAAAATATATAAGTTTGATAGAATTAGGTAGTTTCTCTTTGTGTTACGTAAAAATACGCATATGTGATCCTCGGGTGTCATATGCAAGCAACCTAGTGGTGTGTCAGTGTAGGGAAATGCAGTGAAATATGCGTTATTTTGAAAAAAAGAATAAAGTAGTAACAAACATGGTACAGGATAAGGTACTTTTTTTCAGCCATAGGGACCCGGGTTTGCGACCGCTATGAGAGAAGTGCTGGTACTCGAGTTTGAGCTTTATTTCGTGAAAATATGTTAAATGGTTCTTAAGATATAGACCAAAACAGATTATAATACACGACAATTAGTAACAATTCAATATGCACATAATGACATATAATATATTGTTAGGCGGTTGCCAGCCAACATTTTTACGTGAAATAAGAAAATTAAAACAAAATTGAATAGCTCCGTGGTAATTGGAATCAATTTTTGACAGAAGGTGTGCGTCATGTGATCTCATTGAAAAGGTAAGGGTTAAAGTCGTTCATGTAGAATATATGTTTCTAACTTCATTATTTTATTTTTATTCTGCTAATTTGTGCTTTTCGTACATATCCTGATGTGTAGAATATGAAAACAACATATTTTGTTCTGACATCGAAAATATATATACAGGGTGCATCAAAATATAGCGCTGCAGAAGACAAAATAACACTTCGATTTCAGAAAAATATATAAGTTTGATAGAATTAGGTAGTTTCTCTTTGTGTTACGTAAAAATACGCATATGTGATCCTCGGGTGTCATATGCAAGCAACCTAGTGGTGTGTCAGTGTAGGGAAATGCAGTGAAATATGCGTTATTTTGAAAAAAAGAATAAAGTAGTAACAAACATGGTACAGGATAAGGTACTTTTTTTCAGCCATAGGGACCCGGGTTTGCGACCTATATGAGAGAAGTGCTGGTACTCGAGTTTGAGCTTTATTTCGTGAAAATATGTTAAATGGTTCTTAAGATATAGACCAAAATAGATTATAATACACGACAATTAGTAACAATTCAATATGCACATAATGACATATAATATATTGTTAGGCGGTTGCCAGCCAACATTTTTACATGAAATAAGAAAATTAAAAAAAAATGAATAGCTCTGTGGTAATTGGAATCAATTTTTGACAGAAGGTGAGCGTCATGTGATCTCATTGAAAAGGTAATTGTTATAGTTGTTCATGTAGAATATATGTTTCTAACTTCATTATTTTATGATTTTTCTGCTAATTTGTGCCTTTCGTACCTATCCTGATGTGTAGAATATGAAAACATTTTTTTTTGTTCTAACATTGAAAATATATATACAGGGTGCATCAAAATAACCCGTTGCAGAAGATAAGATAAAACTTCGATTTCAGAAAATTTTAAAAGTTTGATATAATTAGGTAGTTTCTCTTTGTGTTACGTAAAAATACGCATATGTGATCCCCGGGTGTCATATGCAAGCAACCTAGTGGTGTGTCAGTGTAGGGAAATGCATTGAAATATGCGTTATTTTGAAAAAAAGAATAAAGTAGTAACAAACATGGTAGAGAATAAGGTACTTTGTTTCAGCCATAGGGACCCGGGTTTGCGACCGCTATGAGATAAGTGCTGGTGCTCGAGTTTGAGCTTTATTTCGTGAAAATATGTTAAATGGTTCTTAAGATATAGACCAAAACAGATTATAATACACGACAATTAGTAACAATTCAATATGCACATAATGACATATAATATATTGTTAGGCGGTTGCCAGCCAACATTTTTACGTGAAATAAGAAAATTAAAACAAAATTGAATAGCTCCGTGGTAATTGGAATCAATTTTTGACAGAAGGTGTGCGTCATGTGATCTCATTGAAAAGGTAAGGGTTAAAGTCGTTCATGTAGAATATGTTTCTAACTTCATTATTTTATTTTTATTCTGCTAATTTGTGCTTTTCCTACCTATCCTGATGTGTAGAATATGAAAACAACATATTTTGTTCTGACAACGAAAATATATATACAGGGTGCATCAAAATATAGCGCTGCAGAAGACAAAATAACACTTCGATTTCAGAAAAATATATAAGTTTGATAGAATTAGGTAGTTTCTCTTTGTGTTACGTAAAAATACGCATATGTGATCCTCGGGTGTCATATGCAAGCAACCTAGTGGTGTGTCAGTGTAGGGAAATGCAGTGAAATATGCGTTATTTTGAAAAAAAGAATAAAGTAGTAACAAACATGGTACAGGATAAGGTACTTTTTTTCAGCCATAGGGACCCGGGTTTGCGACCGCTATGAGAGAAGTGCTGGTACTCGAGTTTGAGCTTTATTTCGTGAAAATATGTTAAATGGTTCTTAAGATATAGACCAAAACAGATTATAATACACGACAATTAGTAACAATTCAATATGCACATAATGACATATAATATATTGTTAGGCGGTTGCCAGCCAACATTTTTACGTGAAATAAGAAAATTAAAACAAAATTGAATAGCTCCGTGGTAATTGGAATCAATTTTTGACAGAAGGTGTGCGTCATGTGATCTCATTGAAAAGGTAAGGGTTAAAGTCGTTCATGTAGATTATATGTTTCTAACTTCATTATTTTATTTTTATTCTGCTAATTTGTGCTTTTCGTACATATCCTGATGTGTAGAATATGAAAACAACATATTTTGTTCTGACATCGAAAATATATATACAGGGTGCATCAAAATATAGCCCTGCAGAAGACAAAATAACACTTCGATTTCAGAAAAATATATAAGTTTGATAGAATTAGGTAGTATCTCTTTGTGTTACGTAAAAATACGCATATGTGATCCTCGGGTGTCATATGCAAGCAACCTAGTGGTGTGTCAGTGTAGGGAAATGCAGTGAAATATGCGTTATTTTGAAAAAAAGAATAAAGTAGTAACAAACATGGTACAGGATAAGGTACTTTTTTTCAGCCATAGGGACCCGGGTTTGCGACCGCTATGAGAGAAGTGCTGGTACTCGAGTTTGAGCTTTATTTCGTGAAAATATGTTAAATGGTTCTTAAGATATAGACCAAAACAGATTATAATACACGACAATTAGTAACAATTCAATATGCACATAATGACATATAATATATTGTTAGGCGGTTGCCAGCCAACATTTTTACGTGAAATAAGAAAATTAAAACAAAATTGAATAGCTCCGTGGTAATTGGAATCAATTTTTGACAGAAGGTGTGCGTCATGTGATCTCATTGAAAAGGTAAGGGTTAAAGTCGTTCATGTAGAATATATGTTTCTAACTTCATTATTTTATTTTTATTCTGCTAATTTGTGCTTTTCGTACATATCCTGATGTGTAGAATATGAAAACAACATATTTTGTTCTGACATCGAAAATATATATACAGGGTGCATCAAAATATAGCGCTGCAGAAGACAAAATAACACTTCGATTTCAGAAAAATATATAAGTTTGATAGAATTAGGTAGTTTCTCTTTGTGTTACGTAAAAATACGCATATGTGATCCTCGGGTGTCATATGCAAGCAACCTAGTGGTGTGTCAGTGTAGGGAAATGCAGTGAAATATGCGTTATTTTGAAAAAAAGAATAAAGTAGTAACAAACATGGTACAGGATAAGGTACTTTTTTTCAGCCATAGGGACCCGGGTTTGCGACCTATATGAGAGAAGTGCTGGTACTCGAGTTTGAGCTTTATTTCGTGAAAATATGTTAAATGGTTCTTAAGATATAGACCAAAATAGATTATAATACACGACAATTAGTAACAATTCAATATGCACATAATGACATATAATATATTGTTAGGCGGTTGCCAGCCAACATTTTTACATGAAATAAGAAAATTAAAAAAAAATGAATAGCTCTGTGGTAATTGGAATCAATTTTTGACAGAAGGTGAGCGTCATGTGATCTCATTGAAAAGGTAATTGTTATAGTTGTTCATGTAGAATATATGTTTCTAACTTCATTATTTTATGATTTTTCTGCTAATTTGTGCCTTTCGTACCTATCCTGATGTGTAGAATATGAAAACATTTTTTTTTGTTCTAACATTGAAAATATATATACAGGGTGCATCAAAATAACCCGTTGCAGAAGATAAGATAAAACTTCGATTTCAGAAAATTTTAAAAGTTTGATATAATTAGGTAGTTTCTCTTTGTGTTACGTAAAAATACGCATATGTGATCCCCGGGTGTCATATGCAAGCAACCTAGTGGTGTGTCAGTGTAGGGAAATGCATTGAAATATGCGTTATTTTGAAAAAAAGAATAAAGTAGTAACAAACATGGTAGAGAATAAGGTACTTTGTTTCAGCCATAGGGACCCGGGTTTGCGACCGCTATGAGATAAGTGCTGGTGCTCGAGTTTGAGCTTTATTTCGTGAAAATATGTTAAATGGTTCTTAAGATATAGACCAAAACAGAGTATAATACACGAAAATTAGTAACAATTCAATATGCACATAATGACATATAATATATTGTTAGGCGGTTGCCAGCCAACATTTTTACGTGAAATAAGAAAATTAAAACAAAATTGAATAGCTCCGTGGTAATTGGAATCAATTTTTGACAGAAGGTGTTCGTCATGTGATCTCATTGAAAAGGTAAGGGTTAAAGTCGTTCATGTAGAATATATGTTTCTAACTTCATTATTTTATTTTTATTCTGCTAATTTGTGCTTTTCCTACCTATCCTGATGTGTAGAATATGAAAACAACATATTTTGTTCTGACATCGAAAATATATATACAGGGTGCATCAAAATATAGCCCTGCAGAAGACAAAATAACACTTCGATTTCAGAAAAATATATAAGTTTGATAGAATTAGGTAGTTTCTCTTTGTGTTACGTAAAAATACGCATATGTGATCCTCGGGTGTCATATGCAAGCAACCTAGTGGTGTGTCAGTGTAGGGAAATGCAGTGAAATATGCGTTATTTTGAAAAAGAGAATAAAGTAGTAACAAACATGGTACAGGATAAGGTACTTTTTTTCAGCCATAGGGACCCGGGTTTGCGACCGCTATGAGAGAAGTGCTGGTACTCGAGTTTGAGCTTTATTTCGTGAAAATATGTTAAATGGTTCTTAAGATATAGACCAAAACAGATTATAATACACGACAATTAGTAACAATTCAATATGCACATAATGACATATAATATATTGTTAGGCGGTTGCCAGCCAACATTTTTACGTGAAATAAGAAAATTAAAACAAAATTGAATAGCTCCGTGGTAATTGGAATCAATTTTTGACAGAAGGTGTGCGTCATGTGATCTCATTGAAAAGGTAAGGGTTAAAGTCGTTCATGTAGATTATATGTTTCTAACTTCATTATTTTATTTTTATTCTGCTAATTTGTGCTTTTCGTACATATCCTGATGTGTAGAATATGAAAACAACATATTTTGTTCTGACATCGAAAATATATATACAGGGTGCATCAAAATATAGCCCTGCAGAAGACAAAATAACACTTCGATTTCAGAAAAATATATAAGTTTGATAGAATTAGGTAGTATCTCTTTGTGTTACGTAAAAATACGCATATGTGATCCTCGGGTGTCATATGCAAGCAACCTAGTGGTGTGTCAGTGTAGGGAAATGCAGTGAAATATGCGTTATTTTGAAAAAAAGAATAAAGTAGTAACAAACATGGTACAGGATAAGGTACTTTTTTTCAGCCATAGGGACCCGGGTTTGCGACCGCTATGAGAGAAGTGCTGGTACTCGAGTTTGAGCTTTATTTCGTGAAAATATGTTAAATGGTTCTTAAGATATAGACCAAAACAGATTATAATACACGACAATTAGTAACAATTCAATATGCACATAATGACATATAATATATTGTTAGGCGGTTGCCAGCCAACATTTTTACGTGAAATAAGAAAATTAAAACAAAATTGAATAGCTCCGTGGTAATTGGAATCAATTTTTGACAGAAGGTGTGCGTCATGTGATCTCATTGAAAAGGTAAGGGTTAAAGTCGTTCATGTAGAATATATGTTTCTAACTTCATTATTTTATTTTTATTCTGCTAATTTGTGCTTTTCGTACATATCCTGATGTGTAGAATATGAAAACAACATATTTTGTTCTGACATCGAAAATATATATACAGGGTGCATCAAAATATAGCGCTGCAGAAGACAAAATAACACTTCGATTTCAGAAAAATATATAAGTTTGATAGAATTAGGTAGTTTCTCTTTGTGTTACGTAAAAATACGCATATGTGATCCTCGGGTGTCATATGCAAGCAACCTAGTGGTGTGTCAGTGTAGGGAAATGCAGTGAAATATGCGTTATTTTGAAAAAAAGAATAAAGTAGTAACAAACATGGTACAGGATAAGGTACTTTTTTTCAGCCATAGGGACCCGGGTTTGCGACCTATATGAGAGAAGTGCTGGTACTCGAGTTTGAGCTTTATTTCGTGAAAATATGTTAAATGGTTCTTAAGATATAGACCAAAATAGATTATAATACACGACAATTAGTAACAATTCAATATGCACATAATGACATATAATATATTGTTAGGCGGTTGCCAGCCAACATTTTTACATGAAATAAGAAAATTAAAAAAAAATGAATAGCTCTGTGGTAATTGGAATCAATTTTTGACAGAAGGTGAGCGTCATGTGATCTCATTGAAAAGGTAATTGTTATAGTTGTTCATGTAGAATATATGTTTCTAACTTCATTATTTTATGATTTTTCTGCTAATTTGTGCCTTTCGTACCTATCCTGATGTGTAGAATATGAAAACATTTTTTTTTGTTCTAACATTGAAAATATATATACAGGGTGCATCAAAATAACCCGTTGCAGAAGATAAGATAAAACTTCGATTTCAGAAAATTTTAAAAGTTTGATATAATTAGGTAGTTTCTCTTTGTGTTACGTAAAAATACGCATATGTGATCCCCGGGTGTCATATGCAAGCAACCTAGTGGTGTGTCAGTGTAGGGAAATGCATTGAAATATGCGTTATTTTGAAAAAAAGAATAAAGTAGTAACAAACATGGTAGAGAATAAGGTACTTTGTTTCAGCCATAGGGACCCGGGTTTGCGACCGCTATGAGATAAGTGCTGGTGCTCGAGTTTGAGCTTTATTTCGTGAAAATATGTTAAATGGTTCTTAAGATATAGACCAAAACAGAGTATAATACACGAAAATTAGTAACAATTCAATATGCACATAATGACATATAATATATTGTTAGGCGGTTGCCAGCCAACATTTTTACGTGAAATAAGAAAATTAAAACAAAATTGAATAGCTCCGTGGTAATTGGAATCAATTTTTGACAGAAGGTGTTCGTCATGTGATCTCATTGAAAAGGTAAGGGTTAAAGTCGTTCATGTAGAATATATGTTTCTAACTTCATTATTTTATTTTTATTCTGCTAATTTGTGCTTTTCCTACCTATCCTGATGTGTAGAATATGAAAACAACATATTTTGTTCTGACATCGAAAATATATATACAGGGTGCATCAAAATATAGCCCTGCAGAAGACAAAATAACACTTCGATTTCAGAAAAATATATAAGTTTGATAGAATTAGGTAGTTTCTCTTTGTGTTACGTAAAAATACGCATATGTGATCCTCGGGTGTCATATGCAAGCAACCTAGTGGTGTGTCAGTGTAGGGAAATGCAGTGAAATATGCGTTATTTTGAAAAAGAGAATAAAGTAGTAACAAACATGGTACAGGATAAGGTACTTTTTTTCAGCCATAGGGACCCGGGTTTGCGACCGCTATGAGAGAAGTGCTGGTACTCGAGTTTGAGCTTTATTTCGTGAAAATATGTTAAATGGTTCTTAAGATATAGACCAAAACAGATTATAATACACGACAATTAGTAACAATTCAATATGCACATAATGACATATAATATATTGTTAGGCGGTTGCCAGCCAACATTTTTACGTGAAATAAGAAAATTAAAACAAAATTGAATAGCTCCGTGGTAATTGGAATCAATTTTTGACAGAAGGTGTGCGTCATGTGATCTCATTGAAAAGGTAATGGTTAAAGTCGTTCATGTAGAATATGTTTCTAACTTCATTATTTTATTTTTATTCTGCTAATTTGTGCTTTTCCTACCTATCCTGATGTGTAGAATATGAAAACAACATATTTTGTTCTAACATCGAAAATATATATACAGGGTGCATCAAAATATAGCGCTGCAGAAGACAAAATAACACTTCGATTTCAGAAAAATATATAAGTTTGATAGAATTAGGTAGTTTCTCTTTGTGTTACGTAAAAATACGCATATGTGATCCTCGGGTGTCATATGCAAGCAACCTAGTGGTGTGTCAGTGTAGGGAAATGCAGTGAAATATGCGTTATTTTGAAAAAAAGAATAAAGTAGTAACAAACATGGTACAGGATAAGGTACTTTTTTTCAGCCATAGGGACCCGGGTTTGCGACCGCTATGAGAGAAGTGCTGGTACTCGAGTTTGAGCTTTATTTCGTGAAAATATGTTAAATGGTTCTTAAGATATAGACCAAAACAGATTATAATACACGACAATTAGTAACAATTCAATATGCACATAATGACATATAATATATTGTTAGGCGGTTGCCAGCCAACATTTTTACGTGAAATAAGAAAATTAAAACAAAATTGAATAGCTCCGTGGTAATTGGAATCAATTTTTGACAGAAGGTGTGCGTCATGTGATCTCATTGAAAAGGTAAGGGTTAAAGTCGTTCATGTAGAATATGTTTCTAACTTCATTATTTTATTTTTATTCTGCTAATTTGTGCTTTTCCTACCTATCCTGATGTGTAGAATATGAAAACAACATATTTTGTTCTGACAACGAAAATATATATACAGGGTGCATCAAAATATAGCGCTGCAGAAGACAAAATAACACTTCGATTTCAGAAAAATATATAAGTTTGATAGAATTAGGTAGTTTCTCTTTGTGTTACGTAAAAATACGCATATGTGATCCTCGGGTGTCATATGCAAGCAACCTAGTGGTGTGTCAGTGTAGGGAAATGCAGTGAAATATGCGTTATTTTGAAAAAAAAGAATAAAGTAGTAACAAACATGGTACAGGATAAGGTACTTTTTTTCAGCCATAGGGACCCGGGTTTGCGACCGCTATGAGAGAAGAGCTGGTACTCGAGTTTGAGCTTTATTTCGTGAAAATATGTTAAATGGTTCTTAAGATATAGACCAAAACAGATTATAATACACGACAATTAGTAACAATTCAATATGCACATAATGACATATAATATATTGTTAGGCGGTTGCCAGCCAACATTTTTACGTGAAATAAGAAAATTAAAACAAAATTGAATAGCTCCGTGGTAATTGGAATCAATTTTTGACAGAAGGTGTGCGTCATGTGATCTCATTGAAAAGGTAATGGTTAAAGTCGTTCATGTAGAATATGTTTCTAACTTCATTATTTTATTTTTATTCTGCTAATTTGTGCTTTTCCTACCTATCCTGATGTGTAGAATATGAAAACAACATATTTTGTTCTAACATCGAAAATATATATACAGGGTGCATCAAAATATAGCGCTGCAGAAGACAAAATAACACTTCGATTTCAGAAAAATATATAAGTTTGATAGAATTAGGTAGTTTCTCTTTGTGTTACGTAAAAATACGCATATGTGATCCTCGGGTGTCATATGCAAGCAACCTAGTGGTGTGTCAGTGTAGGGAAATGCAGTGAAATATGCGTTATTTTGAAAAAAAGAATAAAGTAGTAACAAACATGGTACAGGATAAGGTACTTTTTTTCAGCCATAGGGACCCGGGTTTGCGACCGCTATGAGAGAAGTGCTGGTACTCGAGTTTGAGCTTTATTTCGTGAAAATATGTTAAATGGTTCTTAAGATATAGACCAAAACAGATTATAATACACGACAATTAGTAACAATTCAATATGCACATAATGACATATAATATATTGTTAGGCGGTTGCCAGCCAACATTTTTACGTGAAATAAGAAAATTAAAACAAAATTGAATAGCTCCGTGGTAATTGGAATCAATTTTTGACAGAAGGTGTGCGTCATGTGATCTCATTGAAAAGGTAATGGTTAAAGTCGTTCATGTAGAATATGTTTCTAACTTCATTATTTTATTTTTATTCTGCTAATTTGTGCTTTTCCTACCTATCCTGATGTGTAGAATATGAAAACATTTTTTTTTGTTCTAACATTGAAAATATATATACAGGGTGCATCAAAATAACCCGTTGCAGAAGATAAGATAAAACTTCGATTTCAGAAAATTTTAAAAGTTTGATATAATTAGGTAGTTTCTCTTTGTGTTACGTAAAAATACGCATATGTGATCCCCGGGTGTCATATGCAAGCAACCTAGTGGTGTGTCAGTGTAGGGAAATGCATTGAAATATGCGTTATTTTGAAAAAAAGAATAAAGTAGTAACAAACATGGTAGAGAATAAGGTACTTTGTTTCAGCCATAGGGACCCGGGTTTGCGACCGCTATGAGATAAGTGCTGGTGCTCGAGTTTGAGCTTTATTTCGTGAAAATATGTTAAATGGTTCTTAAGATATAGACCAAAACAGAGTATAATACACGAAAATTAGTAACAATTCAATATGCACATAATGACATATAATATATTGTTAGGCGGTTGCCAGCCAACATTTTTACGTGAAATAAGAAAATTAAAACAAAATTGAATAGCTCCGTGGTAATTGGAATCAATTTTTGACAGAAGGTGTTCGTCATGTGATCTCATTGAAAAGGTAAGGGTTAAAGTCGTTCATGTAGAATATATGTTTCTAACTTCATTATTTTATTTTTATTCTGCTAATTTGTGCTTTTCCTACCTATCCTGATGTGTAGAATATGAAAACAACATATTTTGTTCTGACATCGAAAATATATATACAGGGTGCATCAAAATATAGCCCTGCAGAAGACAAAATAACACTTCGATTTCAGAAAAATATATAAGTTTGATAGAATTAGGTAGTTTCTCTTTGTGTTACGTAAAAATACGCATATGTGATCCTCGGGTGTCATATGCAAGCAACCTAGTGGTGTGTCAGTGTAGGGAAATGCAGTGAAATATGCGTTATTTTGAAAAAGAGAATAAAGTAGTAACAAACATGGTACAGGATAAGGTACTTTTTTTCAGCCATAGGGACCCGGGTTTGCGACCGCTATGAGAGAAGTGCTGGTACTCGAGTTTGAGCTTTATTTCGTGAAAATATGTTAAATGGTTCTTAAGATATAGACCAAAACAGATTATAATACACGACAATTAGTAACAATTCAATATGCACATAATGACATATAATATATTGTTAGGCGGTTGCCAGCCAACATTTTTACGTGAAATAAGAAAATTAAAACAAAATTGAATAGCTCCGTGGTAATTGGAATCAATTTTTGACAGAAGGTGTGCGTCATGTGATCTCATTGAAAAGGTAATGGTTAAAGTCGTTCATGTAGAATATGTTTCTAACTTCATTATTTTATTTTTATTCTGCTAATTTGTGCTTTTCCTACCTATCCTGATGTGTAGAATATGAAAACAACATATTTTGTTCTAACATCGAAAATATATATACAGGGTGCATCAAAATATAGCGCTGCAGAAGACAAAATAACACTTCGATTTCAGAAAAATATATAAGTTTGATAGAATTAGGTAGTTTCTCTTTGTGTTACGTAAAAATACGCATATGTGATCCTCGGGTGTCATATGCAAGCAACCTAGTGGTGTGTCAGTGTAGGGAAATGCAGTGAAATATGCGTTATTTTGAAAAAAAGAATAAAGTAGTAACAAACATGGTACAGGATAAGGTACTTTTTTTCAGCCATAGGGACCCGGGTTTGCGACCGCTATGAGAGAAGTGCTGGTACTCGAGTTTGAGCTTTATTTCGTGAAAATATGTTAAATGGTTCTTAAGATATAGACCAAAACAGATTATAATACACGACAATTAGTAACAATTCAATATGCACATAATGACATATAATATATTGTTAGGCGGTTGCCAGCCAACATTTTTACGTGAAATAAGAAAATTAAAACAAAATTGAATAGCTCCGTGGTAATTGGAATCAATTTTTGACAGAAGGTGTGCGTCATGTGATCTCATTGAAAAGGTAAGGGTTAAAGTCGTTCATGTAGAATATGTTTCTAACTTCATTATTTTATTTTTATTCTGCTAATTTGTGCTTTTCCTACCTATCCTGATGTGTAGAATATGAAAACAACATATTTTGTTCTGACAACGAAAATATATATACAGGGTGCATCAAAATATAGCGCTGCAGAAGACAAAATAACACTTCGATTTCAGAAAAATATATAAGTTTGATAGAATTAGGTAGTTTCTCTTTGTGTTACGTAAAAATACGCATATGTGATCCTCGGGTGTCATATGCAAGCAACCTAGTGGTGTGTCAGTGTAGGGAAATGCAGTGAAATATGCGTTATTTTGAAAAAAAGAATAAAGTAGTAACAAACATGGTACAGGATAAGGTACTTTTTTTCAGCCATAGGGACCCGGGTTTGCGACCGCTATGAGAGAAGTGCTGGTACTCGAGTTTGAGCTTTATTTCGTGAAAATATGTTAAATGGTTCTTAAGATATAGACCAAAACAGATTATAATACACGACAATTAGTAACAATTCAATATGCACATAATGACATATAATATATTGTTAGGCGGTTGCCAGCCAACATTTTTACGTGAAATAAGAAAATTAAAACAAAATTGAATAGCTCCGTGGTAATTGGAATCAATTTTTGACAGAAGGTGTGCGTCATGTGATCTCATTGAAAAGGTAATGGTTAAAGTCGTTCATGTAGAATATGTTTCTAACTTCATTATTTTATTTTTATTCTGCTAATTTGTGCTTTTCCTACCTATCCTGATGTGTAGAATATGAAAACATTTTTTTTTGTTCTAACATTGAAAATATATATACAGGGTGCATCAAAATAACCCGTTGCAGAAGATAAGATAAAACTTCGATTTCAGAAAATTTTAAAAGTTTGATATAATTAGGTAGTTTCTCTTTGTGTTACGTAAAAATACGCATATGTGATCCCCGGGTGTCATATGCAAGCAACCTAGTGGTGTGTCAGTGTAGGGAAATGCATTGAAATATGCGTTATTTTGAAAAAAAGAATAAAGTAGTAACAAACATGGTAGAGAATAAGGTACTTTGTTTCAGCCTTAGGGACCCGGGTTTGCGACCGCTATGAGATAAGTGCTGGTGCTCGAGTTTGAGCTTTATTTCGTGAAAATATGTTAAATGGTTCTTAAGATATAGACCAAAACAGAGTATAATACACGAAAATTAGTAACAATTCAATATGCACATAATGACATATAATATATTGTTAGGCGGTTGCCAGCCAACATTTTTACGTGAAATAAGAAAATTAAAACAAAATTGAATAGCTCCGTGGTAATTGGAATCAATTTTTGACAGAAGGTGTTCGTCATGTGATCTCATTGAAAAGGTAAGGGTTAAAGTCGTTCATGTAGAATATATGTTTCTAACTTCATTATTTTATTTTTATTCTGCTAATTTGTGCTTTTCCTACCTATCCTGATGTGTAGAATATGAAAACAACATATTTTGTTCTGACAACGAAAATATATATACAGGGTGCATCAAAATATAGCCCTGCAGAAGACAAAATAACACTTCGATTTCAGAAAAATATATAAGTTTGATAGAATTAGGTAGTTTCTCTTTGTGTTACGTAAAAATACGCATATGTGATCCTCGGGTGTCATATGCAAGCAACCTAGTGGTGTGTCAGTGTAGGGAAATGCAGTGAAATATGCGTTATTTTGAAAAAGAGAATAAAGTAGTAACAAACATGGTACAGGATAAGGTACTTTTTTTCAGCCATAGGGACCCGGGTTTGCGACCGCTATGAGAGAAGTGCTGGTACTCGAGTTTGAGCTTTATTTCGTGAAAATATGTTAAATGGTTCTTAAGATATAGACCAAAACAGATTATAATACACGACAATTAGTAACAATTCAATATGCACATAATGACATATAATATATTGTTAGGCGGTTGCCAGCCAACATTTTTACGTGAAATAAGAAAATTAAAACAAAATTGAATAGCTCCGTGGTAATTGGAATCAATTTTTGACAGAAGGTGTGCGTCATGTGATCTCATTGAAAAGGTAATGGTTAAAGTCGTTCATGTAGAATATGTTTCTAACTTCATTATTTTATTTTTATTCTGCTAATTTGTGCTTTTCCTACCTATCCTGATGTGTAGAATATGAAAACAACATATTTTGTTCTAACATCGAAAATATATATACAGGGTGCATCAAAATATAGCGCTGCAGAAGACAAAATAACACTTCGATTTCAGAAAAATATATAAGTTTGATAGAATTAGGTAGTTTCTCTTTGTGTTACGTAAAAATACGCATATGTGATCCTCGGGTGTCATATGCAAGCAACCTAGTGGTGTGTCAGTGTAGGGAAATGCAGTGAAATATGCGTTATTTTGAAAAAAAGAATAAAGTAGTAACAAACATGGTACAGGATAAGGTACTTTTTTTCAGCCATAGGGACCCGGGTTTGCGACCGCTATGAGAGAAGTGCTGGTACTCGAGTTTGAGCTTTATTTCGTGAAAATATGTTAAATGGTTCTTAAGATATAGACCAAAACAGATTATAATACACGACAATTAGTAACAATTCAATATGCACATAATGACATATAATATATTGTTAGGCGGTTGCCAGCCAACATTTTTACGTGAAATAAGAAAATTAAAACAAAATTGAATAGCTCCGTGGTAATTGGAATCAATTTTTGACAGAAGGTGTGCGTCATGTGATCTCATTGAAAAGGTAAGGGTTAAAGTCGTTCATGTAGAATATGTTTCTAACTTCATTATTTTATTTTTATTCTGCTAATTTGTGCTTTTCCTACCTATCCTGATGTGTAGAATATGAAAACAACATATTTTGTTCTGACAACGAAAATATATATACAGGGTGCATCAAAATATAGCGCTGCAGAAGACAAAATAACACTTCGATTTCAGAAAAATATATAAGTTTGATAGAATTAGGTAGTTTCTCTTTGTGTTACGTAAAAATACGCATATGTGATCCTCGGGTGTCATATGCAAGCAACCTAGTGGTGTGTCAGTGTAGGGAAATGCAGTGAAATATGCGTTATTTTGAAAAAAAGAATAAAGTAGTAACAAACATGGTACAGGATAAGGTACTTTTTTTCAGCCATAGGGACCCGGGTTTGCGACCGCTATGAGAGAAGTGCTGGTACTCGAGTTTGAGCTTTATTTCGTGAAAATATGTTAAATGGTTCTTAAGATATAGACCAAAACAGATTATAATACACGACAATTAGTAACAATTCAATATGCACATAATGACATATAATATATTGTTAGGCGGTTGCCAGCCAACATTTTTACGTGAAATAAGAAAATTAAAACAAAATTGAATAGCTCCGTGGTAATTGGAATCAATTTTTGACAGAAGGTGTGCGTCATGTGATCTCATTGAAAAGGTAATGGTTAAAGTCGTTCATGTAGAATATGTTTCTAACTTCATTATTTTATTTTTATTCTGCTAATTTGTGCTTTTCCTACCTATCCTGATGTGTAGAATATGAAAACAACATATTTTGTTCTAACATCGAAAATATATATACAGGGTGCATCAAAATATAGCGCTGCAGAAGACAAAATAACACTTCGATTTCAGAAAAATATATAAGTTTGATAGAATTAGGTAGTTTCTCTTTGTGTTACGTAAAAATACGCATATGTGATCCTCGGGTGTCATATGCAAGCAACCTAGTGGTGTGTCAGTGTAGGGAAATGCAGTGAAATATGCGTTATTTTGAAAAAAAGAATAAAGTAGTAACAAACATGGTACAGGATAAGGTACTTTTTTTCAGCCATAGGGACCCGGGTTTGCGACCGCTATGAGAGAAGTGCTGGTACTCGAGTTTGAGCTTTATTTCGTGAAAATATGTTAAATGGTTCTTAAGATATAGACCAAAACAGATTATAATACACGACAATTAGTAACAATTCAATATGCACATAATGACATATAATATATTGTTAGGCGGTTGCCAGCCAACATTTTTACGTGAAATAAGAAAATTAAAACAAAATTGAATAGCTCCGTGGTAATTGGAATCAATTTTTGACAGAAGGTGTGCGTCATGTGATCTCATTGAAAAGGTAAGGGTTAAAGTCGTTCATGTAGAATATGTTTCTAACTTCATTATTTTATTTTTATTCTGCTAATTTGTGCTTTTCCTACCTATCCTGATGTGTAGAATATGAAAACAACATATTTTGTTCTGACATCGAAAATATATATACAGGGTGCATCAAAATATAGCGCTGCAGAAGAAAAATAACACTTCGATTTCAGAAAAATATATAAGTTTGATAGAATTAGGTAGTTTCTCTTTGTGTTACGTAAAAATACGCATATGTGATCCTCGGGTGTCATATGCAAGCAACCTAGTGGTGTGTCAGTGTAGGGAAATGCAGTGAAATATGCGTTATTTTGAAAAAAAGAATAAAGTAGTAACAAACATGGTACAGGATAAGGTACTTTTTTTCAGCCATAGGGACCCGGGTTTGCGACCGCTATGAGAGAAGTGCTGGTACTCGAGTTTGAGCTTTATTTCGTGAAAATATGTTAAATGGTTCTTAAGATATAGACCAAAACAGATTATAATACACGACAATTAGTAACAATTCAATATGCACATAATGACATATAATATATTGTTAGGCGGTTGCCAGCCAACATTTTTACGTGAAATAAGAAAATTAAAACAAAATTGAATAGCTCCGTGGTAATTGGAATCAATTTTTGACAGAAGGTGTGCGTCATGTGATCTCATTGAAAAGGTAAGGGTTAAAGTCGTTCATGTAGAATATATGTTTCTAACTTCATTATTTTATTTTTATTCTGCTAATTTGTGCTTTTCGTACATATCCTGATGTGTAGAATATGAAAACAACATATTTTGTTCTGACATCGAAAATATATATACAGGGTGCATCAAAATATAGCGCTGCAGAAGACAAAATAACACTTCGATTTCAGAAAAATATATAAGTTTGATAGAATTAGGTAGTTTCTCTTTGTGTTACGTAAAAATACGCATATGTGATCCTCGGGTGTCATATGCAAGCAACCTAGTGGTGTGTCAGTGTAGGGAAATGCAGTGAAATATGCGTTATTTTGAAAAAAAGAATAAAGTAGTAACAAACATGGTACAGGATAAGGTACTTTTTTTCAGCCATAGGGACCCGGGTTTGCGACCTATATGAGAGAAGTGCTGGTACTCGAGTTTGAGCTTTATTTCGTGAAAATATGTTAAATGGTTCTTAAGATATAGACCAAAATAGATTATAATACACGACAATTAGTAACAATTCAATATGCACATAATGACATATAATATATTGTTAGGCGGTTGCCAGCCAACATTTTTACATGAAATAAGAAAATTAAAAAAAAATGAATAGCTCTGTGGTAATTGGAATCAATTTTTGACAGAAGGTGAGCGTCATGTGATCTCATTGAAAAGGTAATTGTTATAGTTGTTCATGTAGAATATATGTTTCTAACTTCATTATTTTATGATTTTTCTGCTAATTTGTGCCTTTCGTACCTATCCTGATGTGTAGAATATGAAAACATTTTTTTTTGTTCTAACATTGAAAATATATATACAGGGTGCATCAAAATAACCCGTTGCAGAAGATAAGATAAAACTTCGATTTCAGAAAATTTTAAAAGTTTGATATAATTAGGAAGTTTCTCTTTGTGTTACGTAAAAATACGCATATGTGATCCCCGGGTGTCATATGCAAGCAACCTAGTGGTGTGTCAGTGTAGGGAAATGCATTGAAATATGCGTTATTTTGAAAAAAAGAATAAAGTAGTAACAAACATGGTAGAGAATAAGGTACTTTGTTTCAGCCATAGGGACCCGGGTTTGCGACCGCTATGAGATAAGTGCTGGTGCTCGAGTTTGAGCTTTATTTCGTGAAAATATGTTAAATGGTTCTTAAGATATAGACCAAAACAGAGTATAATACACGAAAATTAGTAACAATTCAATATGCACATAATGACATATAATATATTGTTAGGCGGTTGCCAGCCAACATTTTTACGTGAAATAAGAAAATTAAAACAAAATTGAATAGCTCCGTGGTAATTGGAATCAATTTTTGACAGAAGGTGTTCGTCATGTGATCTCATTGAAAAGGTAAGGGTTAAAGTCGTTCATGTAGAATATATGTTTCTAACTTCATTATTTTATTTTTATTCTGCTAATTTGTGCTTTTCCTACCTATCCTGATGTGTAGAATATGAAAACAACATATTTTGTTCTGACATCGAAAATATATATACAGGGTGCATCAAAATATAGCCCTGCAGAAGACAAAATAACACTTCGATTTCAGAAAAATATATAAGTTTGATAGAATTAGGTAGTTTCTCTTTGTGTTACGTAAAAATACGCATATGTGATCCTCGGGTGTCATATGCAAGCAACCTAGTGGTGTGTCAGTGTAGGGAAATGCAGTGAAATATGCGTTATTTTGAAAAAGAGAATAAAGTAGTAACAAACATGGTACAGGATAAGGTACTTTTTTTCAGCCATAGGGACCCGGGTTTGCGACCGCTATGAGAGAAGTGCTGGTACTCGAGTTTGAGCTTTATTTCGTGAAAATATGTTAAATGGTTCTTAAGATATAGACCAAAACAGATTATAATACACGACAATTAGTAACAATTCAATATGCACATAATGACATATAATATATTGTTAGGCGGTTGCCAGCCAACATTTTTACGTGAAATAAGAAAATTAAAACAAAATTGAATAGCTCCGTGGTAATTGGAATCAATTTTTGACAGAAGGTGTGCGTCATGTGATCTCATTGAAAAGGTAATGGTTAAAGTCGTTCATGTAGAATATGTTTCTAACTTCATTATTTTATTTTTATTCTGCTAATTTGTGCTTTTCCTACCTATCCTGATGTGTAGAATATGAAAACAACATATTTTGTTCTAACATCGAAAATATATATACAGGGTGCATCAAAATATAGCGCTGCAGAAGACAAAATAACACTTCGATTTCAGAAAAATATATAAGTTTGATAGAATTAGGTAGTTTCTCTTTGTGTTACGTAAAAATACGCATATGTGATCCTCGGGTGTCATATGCAAGCAACCTAGTGGTGTGTCAGTGTAGGGAAATGCAGTGAAATATGCGTTATTTTGAAAAAAAGAATAAAGTAGTAACAAACATGGTACAGGATAAGGTACTTTTTTTCAGCCATAGGGACCCGGGTTTGCGACCGCTATGAGAGAAGTGCTGGTACTCGAGTTTGAGCTTTATTTCGTGAAAATATGTTAAATGGTTCTTAAGATATAGACCAAAACAGATTATAATACACGACAATTAGTAACAATTCAATATGCACATAATGACATATAATATATTGTTAGGCGGTTGCCAGCCAACATTTTTACGTGAAATAAGAAAATTAAAACAAAATTGAATAGCTCCGTGGTAATTGGAATCAATTTTTGACAGAAGGTGTGCGTCATGTGATCTCATTGAAAAGGTAAGGGTTAAAGTCGTTCATGTAGAATATATGTTTCTAACTTCATTATTTTATTTTTATTCTGCTAATTTGTGCCTTTCGTACCTATCCTGATGTGTAGAATATGAAAACATTTTTTTGTTCTAACATTGAAAATATATATACAGGGTGCATCAAAATATAGCGCTGCAGAAGACAAAATAACACTTCGATTTCAGAAAAATATATAAGTTTGATATAATTAGGTAGTTTCTCTTTGTGTTACGTAAAAAAACGCATATGTGATCCTCGGGTGTCATATGCAAGCAACCTAGTGGTGTGTCAGTGTAGGGAAATGCAGTGAAATATGCGTTATTTTGAAAAAAAAGAATAAAGTAGTAACAAACATGGTACAGGATAAGGTGCTTTTTTTCAGCCATAGGGACCCGGGTTTGCGACCTCTATGAGAGAAGTGCTGGTACTCGAGTTTGAGCTTTATTTCGTGAAAATATGTTAAATGGTTCTTAAGATATAGACCAAAACAGATTATAATACACGACAATTAGTAACAATTCAATATGCACATAATGACATATAATATATTGTTAGGCGGTTGCCAGCCAACATTTTTACGTGAAATAAGAAAATTAAAACAAAATTGAATAGCTCCGTGGTAATTGGAATCAATTTTTGACAGAAGGTGTGCGTCATGTGATCTCATTGAAAAGGTAATGGTTAAAGTCGTTCATGTAGAATATGTTTCTAACTTCATTATTTTATTTTTATTCTGCTAATTTGTGCTTTTCCTACCTATCCTGATGTGTAGAATATGAAAACAACATATTTTGTTCTAACATCGAAAATATATATACAGGGTGCATCAAAATATAGCGCTGCAGAAGACAAAATAACACTTCGATTTCAGAAAAATATATAAGTTTGATAGAATTAGGTAGTTTCTCTTTGTGTTACGTAAAAATACGCATATGTGATCCTCGGGTGTCATATGCAAGCAACCTAGTGGTGTGTCAGTGTAGGGAAATGCAGTGAAATATGCGTTATTTTGAAAAAAAGAATAAAGTAGTAACAAACATGGTACAGGATAAGGTACTTTTTTTCAGCCATAGGGACCCGGGTTTGCGACCGCTATGAGAGAAGTGCTGGTACTCGAGTTTGAGCTTTATTTCGTGAAAATATGTTAAATGGTTCTTAAGATATAGACCAAAACAGATTATAATACACGACAATTAGTAACAATTCAATATGCACATAATGACATATAATATATTGTTAGGCGGTTGCCAGCCAACATTTTTACGTGAAATAAGAAAATTAAAACAAAATTGAATAGCTCCGTGGTAATTGGAATCAATTTTTGACAGAAGGTGTGCGTCATGTGATCTCATTGAAAAGGTAAGGGTTAAAGTCGTTCATGTAGAATATGTTTCTAACTTCATTATTTTATTTTTATTCTGCTAATTTGTGCTTTTCCTACCTATCCTGATGTGTAGAATATGAAAACAACATATTTTGTTCTGACAACGAAAATATATATACAGGGTGCATCAAAATATAGCGCTGCAGAAGACAAAATAACACTTCGATTTCAGAAAAATATATAAGTTTGATAGAATTAGGTAGTTTCTCTTTGTGTTACGTAAAAATACGCATATGTGATCCTCGGGTGTCATATGCAAGCAACCTAGTGGTGTGTCAGTGTAGGGAAATGCAGTGAAATATGCGTTATTTTGAAAAAAAGAATAAAGTAGTAACAAACATGGTACAGGATAAGGTACTTTTTTTCAGCCATAGGGACCCGGGTTTGCGACCGCTATGAGAGAAGTGCTGGTACTCGAGTTTGAGCTTTATTTCGTGAAAATATGTTAAATGGTTCTTAAGATATAGACCAAAACAGATTATAATACACGACAATTAGTAACAATTCAATATGCACATAATGACATATAATATATTGTTAGGCGGTTGCCAGCCAACATTTTTACGTGAAATAAGAAAATTAAAACAAAATTGAATAGCTCCGTGGTAATTGGAATCAATTTTTGACAGAAGGTGTGCGTCATGTGATCTCATTGAAAAGGTAATGGTTAAAGTCGTTCATGTAGAATATGTTTCTAACTTCATTATTTTATTTTTATTCTGCTAATTTGTGCTTTTCCTACCTATCCTGATGTGTAGAATATGAAAACAACATATTTTGTTCTAACATCGAAAATATATATACAGGGTGCATCAAAATATAGCGCTGCAGAAGACAAAATAACACTTCGATTTCAGAAAAATATATAAGTTTGATAGAATTAGGTAGTTTCTCTTTGTGTTACGTAAAAATACGCATATGTGATCCTCGGGTGTCATATGCAAGCAACCTAGTGGTGTGTCAGTGTAGGGAAATGCAGTGAAATATGCGTTATTTTGAAAAAAAGAATAAAGTAGTAACAAACATGGTACAGGATAAGGTACTTTTTTTCAGCCATAGGGACCCGGGTTTGCGACCGCTATGAGAGAAGTGCTGGTACTCGAGTTTGAGCTTTATTTCGTGAAAATATGTTAAATGGTTCTTAAGATATAGACCAAAACAGATTATAATACACGACAATTAGTAACAATTCAATATGCACATAATGACATATAATATATTGTTAGGCGGTTGCCAGCCAACATTTTTACGTGAAATAAGAAAATTAAAACAAAATTGAATAGCTCCGTGGTAATTGGAATCAATTTTTGACAGAAGGTGTGCGTCATGTGATCTCATTGAAAAGGTAAGGGTTAAAGTCGTTCATGTAGAATATGTTTCTAACTTCATTATTTTATTTTTATTCTGCTAATTTGTGCTTTTCCTACCTATCCTGATGTGTAGAATATGAAAACAACATATTTTGTTCTGACATCGAAAATATATATACAGGGTGCATCAAAATATAGCGCTGCAGAAGAAAAATAACACTTCGATTTCAGAAAAATATATAAGTTTGATAGAATTAGGTAGTTTCTCTTTGTGTTACGTAAAAATACGCATATGTGATCCTCGGGTGTCATATGCAAGCAACCTAGTGGTGTGTCAGTGTAGGGAAATGCAGTGAAATATGCGTTATTTTGAAAAAAAGAATAAAGTAGTAACAAACATGGTACAGGATAAGGTACTTTTTTTCAGCCATAGGGACCCGGGTTTGCGACCGCTATGAGAGAAGTGCTGGTACTCGAGTTTGAGCTTTATTTCGTGAAAATATGTTAAATGGTTCTTAAGATATAGACCAAAACAGATTATAATACACGACAATTAGTAACAATTCAATATGCACATAATGACATATAATATATTGTTAGGCGGTTGCCAGCCAACATTTTTACGTGAAATAAGAAAATTAAAACAAAATTGAATAGCTCCGTGGTAATTGGAATCAATTTTTGACAGAAGGTGTGCGTCATGTGATCTCATTGAAAAGGTAAGGGTTAAAGTCGTTCATGTAGAATATATGTTTCTAACTTCATTATTTTATTTTTATTCTGCTAATTTGTGCTTTTCGTACATATCCTGATGTGTAGAATATGAAAACAACATATTTTGTTCTGACATCGAAAATATATATACAGGGTGCATCAAAATATAGCGCTGCAGAAGACAAAATAACACTTCGATTTCAGAAAAATATATAAGTTTGATAGAATTAGGTAGTTTCTCTTTGTGTTACGTAAAAATACGCATATGTGATCCTCGGGTGTCATATGCAAGCAACCTAGTGGTGTGTCAGTGTAGGGAAATGCAGTGAAATATGCGTTATTTTGAAAAAAAGAATAAAGTAGTAACAAACATGGTACAGGATAAGGTACTTTTTTTCAGCCATAGGGACCCGGGTTTGCGACCTATATGAGAGAAGTGCTGGTACTCGAGTTTGAGCTTTATTTCGTGAAAATATGTTAAATGGTTCTTAAGATATAGACCAAAATAGATTATAATACACGACAATTAGTAACAATTCAATATGCACATAATGACATATAATATATTGTTAGGCGGTTGCCAGCCAACATTTTTACATGAAATAAGAAAATTAAAAAAAAATGAATAGCTCTGTGGTAATTGGAATCAATTTTTGACAGAAGGTGAGCGTCATGTGATCTCATTGAAAAGGTAATTGTTATAGTTGTTCATGTAGAATATATGTTTCTAACTTCATTATTTTATGATTTTTCTGCTAATTTGTGCCTTTCGTACCTATCCTGATGTGTAGAATATGAAAACATTTTTTTTTGTTCTAACATTGAAAATATATATACAGGGTGCATCAAAATAACCCGTTGCAGAAGATAAGATAAAACTTCGATTTCAGAAAATTTTAAAAGTTTGATATAATTAGGAAGTTTCTCTTTGTGTTACGTAAAAATACGCATATGTGATCCCCGGGTGTCATATGCAAGCAACCTAGTGGTGTGTCAGTGTAGGGAAATGCATTGAAATATGCGTTATTTTGAAAAAAAGAATAAAGTAGTAACAAACATGGTAGAGAATAAGGTACTTTGTTTCAGCCATAGGGACCCGGGTTTGCGACCGCTATGAGATAAGTGCTGGTGCTCGAGTTTGAGCTTTATTTCGTGAAAATATGTTAAATGGTTCTTAAGATATAGACCAAAACAGAGTATAATACACGAAAATTAGTAACAATTCAATATGCACATAATGACATATAATATATTGTTAGGCGGTTGCCAGCCAACATTTTTACGTGAAATAAGAAAATTAAAACAAAATTGAATAGCTCCGTGGTAATTGGAATCAATTTTTGACAGAAGGTGTTCGTCATGTGATCTCATTGAAAAGGTAAGGGTTAAAGTCGTTCATGTAGAATATATGTTTCTAACTTCATTATTTTATTTTTATTCTGCTAATTTGTGCTTTTCCTACCTATCCTGATGTGTAGAATATGAAAACAACATATTTTGTTCTGACATCGAAAATATATATACAGGGTGCATCAAAATATAGCCCTGCAGAAGACAAAATAACACTTCGATTTCAGAAAAATATATAAGTTTGATAGAATTAGGTAGTTTCTCTTTGTGTTACGTAAAAATACGCATATGTGATCCTCGGGTGTCATATGCAAGCAACCTAGTGGTGTGTCAGTGTAGGGAAATGCAGTGAAATATGCGTTATTTTGAAAAAGAGAATAAAGTAGTAACAAACATGGTACAGGATAAGGTACTTTTTTTCAGCCATAGGGACCCGGGTTTGCGACCGCTATGAGAGAAGTGCTGGTACTCGAGTTTGAGCTTTATTTCGTGAAAATATGTTAAATGGTTCTTAAGATATAGACCAAAACAGATTATAATACACGACAATTAGTAACAATTCAATATGCACATAATGACATATAATATATTGTTAGGCGGTTGCCAGCCAACATTTTTACGTGAAATAAGAAAATTAAAACAAAATTGAATAGCTCCGTGGTAATTGGAATCAATTTTTGACAGAAGGTGTGCGTCATGTGATCTCATTGAAAAGGTAATGGTTAAAGTCGTTCATGTAGAATATGTTTCTAACTTCATTATTTTATTTTTATTCTGCTAATTTGTGCTTTTCCTACCTATCCTGATGTGTAGAATATGAAAACAACATATTTTGTTCTAACATCGAAAATATATATACAGGGTGCATCAAAATATAGCGCTGCAGAAGACAAAATAACACTTCGATTTCAGAAAAATATATAAGTTTGATAGAATTAGGTAGTTTCTCTTTGTGTTACGTAAAAATACGCATATGTGATCCTCGGGTGTCATATGCAAGCAACCTAGTGGTGTGTCAGTGTAGGGAAATGCAGTGAAATATGCGTTATTTTGAAAAAAAGAATAAAGTAGTAACAAACATGGTACAGGATAAGGTACTTTTTTTCAGCCATAGGGACCCGGGTTTGCGACCGCTATGAGAGAAGTGCTGGTACTCGAGTTTGAGCTTTATTTCGTGAAAATATGTTAAATGGTTCTTAAGATATAGACCAAAACAGATTATAATACACGACAATTAGTAACAATTCAATATGCACATAATGACATATAATATATTGTTAGGCGGTTGCCAGCCAACATTTTTACGTGAAATAAGAAAATTAAAACAAAATTGAATAGCTCCGTGGTAATTGGAATCAATTTTTGACAGAAGGTGTGCGTCATGTGATCTCATTGAAAAGGTAAGGGTTAAAGTCGTTCATGTAGAATATGTTTCTAACTTCATTATTTTATTTTTATTCTGCTAATTTGTGCTTTTCCTACCTATCCTGATGTGTAGAATATGAAAACAACATATTTTGTTCTGACAACGAAAATATATATACAGGGTTCATCAAAATATAGCGCTGCAGAAGACAAAATAACACTTCGATTTCAGAAAAATATATAAGTTTGATAGAATTAGGTAGTTTCTCTTTGTGTTACGTAAAAATACGCATATGTGATCCTCGGGTGTCATATGCAAGCAACCTAGTGGTGTGTCAGTGTAGGGAAATGCAGTGAAATATGCGTTATTTTGAAAAAAAGAATAAAGTAGTAACAAACATGGTACAGGATAAGGTACTTTTTTTCAGCCATAGGGACCCGGGTTTGCGACCGCTATGAGAGAAGTGCTGGTACTCGAGTTTGAGCTTTATTTCGTGAAAATATGTTAAATGGTTCTTAAGATATAGACCAAAACAGATTATAATACACGACAATTAGTAACAATTCAATATGCACATAATGACATATAATATATTGTTAGGCGGTTGCCAGCCAACATTTTTACGTGAAATAAGAAAATTAAAACAAAATTGAATAGCTCCGTGGTAATTGGAATCAATTTTTGACAGAAGATGTGCGTCATGTGATCTCATTGAAAAGGTAAGGGTTAAAGTCGTTCATGTAGATTATATGTTTCTAACTTCATTATTTTATTTTTATTCTGCTAATTTGTGCTTTTCGTACATATCCTGATGTGTAGAATATGAAAACAACATATTTTGTTCTGACATCGAAAATATATATACAGGGTGCATCAAAATATAGCGCTGCAGAAGACAAAATAACACTTCGATTTCAGAAAAATATATAAGTTTGATAGAATTAGGTAGTTTCTCTTTGTGTTACGTAAAAATACGCATATGTGATCCTCGGGTGTCATATGCAAGCAACCTAGTGGTGTGTCAGTGTAGGGAAATGCAGTGAAATATGCGTTATTTTGAAAAAAAGAATAAAGTAGTAACAAACATGGTACAGGATAAGGTACTTTTTTTCAGCCATAGGGACCCGGGTTTGCGACCGCTATGAGAGAAGTGCTGGTACTCGAGTTTGAGCTTTATTTCGTGAAAATATGTTAAATGGTTCTTAAGATATAGACCAAAATAGATTATAATACACGACAATTAGTAACAATTCAATATGCACATAATGACATATAATATATTGTTAGGCGGTTGCCAGCCAAAATTTTTACATGAAATAAGAAAATTAAAAAAAAATGAATAGCTCTGTGGTAATTGGAATCAATTTTTGACAGAAGGTGAGCGTCATGTGATCTCATTGAAAAGGTAATTGTTATAGTTGTTCATGTAGAATATATGTTTCTAACTTCATTAGTTTATGATTTTTCTGCTAATTTGTGCCTTTCGTACCTATCCTGATGTGTAGAATATGAAAACATTTTTTTTGTTCTAACATTGAAAATATATATACAGGGTGCATCAAAATAACCCGTTGCAGAAGATAAGATAAAACTTCGATTTCAGAAAATTTTAAAAGTTTGATATAATTAGGTAGTTTCTCTTTGTGTTACGTAAAAATACGCATATGTGATCCCCGGGTGTCATATGCAAGCAACCTAGTGGTGTGTCAGTGTAGGGAAATGCAGTGAAATATGCGTTATTTTGAAAAAAAGAATAAAGTAGTAACAAACATGGTAGAGAATAAGGTACTTTGTTTCAGCCATAGGGACCCGGGTTTGCGACCGCTATGAGAGAAGTGCTGGTACTCGAGTTTGAGCTTTATTTCGTGAAAATATGTTAAATGGTTCTTAAGATATAGACCAAAACAGATTATAATACACGACAATTAGTAACAATTCAATATGCACATAATGACATATAATATATTGTTAGGCGGTTGCCAGCCAACATTTTTACGTGAAATAAGAAAATTAAAACAAAATTGAATAGCTCCGTGGTAATTGGAATCAATTTTTGACAGAAGGTGTGCGTCATGTGATCTCATTGAAAAGGTAAGGGTTAAAGTCGTTCATGTAGAATATGTTTCTAACTTCATTATTTTATTTTTATTCTGCTAATTTGTGCTTTTCGTACATATCCTGATGTGTAGAATATGAAAACAACATATTTTGTTCTGACATCGAAAATATATATACAGGGTGCATCAAAATATAGCGCTGCAGAAGACAAAATAACACTTCGATTTCAGAAAAATATATAAGTTTGATAGAATTAGGTAGTTTCTCTTTGTGTTACGTAAAAATACGCATATGTGATCCTCGGGTGTCATATGCAAGCAACCTAGTGGTGTGTCAGTGTAGGGAAATGCAGTGAAATATGCGTTATTTTGAAAAAAAGAATAAAGTAGTAACAAACATGGTACAGGATAAGGTACTTTTTTTCAGCCATAGGGACCCGGGTTTGCGACCGCTATGAGAGAAGTGCTGGTACTCGAGTTTGAGCTTTATTTCGTGAAAATATGTTAAATGGTTCTTAAGATATAGACCAAAACAGATTATAATACACGACAATTAGTAACAATTCAATATGCACATAATGACATATAATATATTGTTAGGCGGTTGCCAGCCAACATTTTTACGTGAAATAAGAAAATTAAAACAAAATTGAATAGCTCCGTGGTAATTGGAATCAATTTTTGACAGAAGGTGTGCGTCATGTGATCTCATTGAAAAGGTAAGGGTTAAAGTCGTTCATGTAGAATATGTTTCTAACTTCATTATTTTATTTTTATTCTGCTAATTTGTGCTTTTCCTACCTATCCTGATGTGTAGAATATGAAAACAACATATTTTGTTCTGACATCGAAAATATATATACAGGGTGCATCAAAATATAGCGCTGCAGAAGACAAAATAACACTTCGATTTCAGAAAAATATATAAGTTTGATAGAATTAGGTAGTTTCTATTTGTGTTACGTAAAAATACGCATATGTGATCCTCGGGTGTCATATGCAAGCAACCTAGTGGTGTGTCAGTGTAGGGAAATGCAGTTAAATATGCGTTATTTTGAAAAAAAGAATAAAGTAGTAACAAACATGGTACAGGATAAGGTACTTTTTTTCAGCCATAGGGACCCGGGTTTGCGACCGCTATGAGAGAAGTGCTGGTACTCGAGTTTGAGCTTTATTTCGTGAAAATATGTTAAATGGTTCTTAAGATATAGACCAAAACAGATTATAATACACGACAATTAGTAACAATTCAATATGCACATAATGACATATAATATATTGTTAGGCGGTTGCCAGCCAACATTTTTACGTGAAATAAGAAAATTAAAACAAAATTGAATAGCTCCGTGGTAATTGGAATCAATTTTTGACAGAAGGTGTGCGTCATGTGATCTCATTGAAAAGGTAAGGGTTAAAGTCGTTCATGTAGATTATATGTTTCTAACTTCATTATTTTATTTTTATTCTGCTAATTTGTGCTTTTCGTACATATCCTGATGTGTAGAATATGAAAACAACATATTTTGTTCTGACATCGAAAATATATATACAGGGTGCATCAAAATATAGCGCTGCAGAAGACAAAATAACACTTCGATTTCAGAAAAATATATAAGTTTGATAGAATTAGGTAGTTTCTCTTTGTGTTACGTAAAAATACGCATATGTGATCCTCGGGTGTCATATGCAAGCAACCTAGTGGTGTGTCAGTGTAGGGAAATGCAGTGAAATATGCGTTATTTTGAAAAAAAGAATAAAGTAGTAACAAACATGGTACAGGATAAGGTACTTTTTTTCAGCCATAGGGACCCGGGTTTGCGACCTATATGAGAGAAGTGCTGGTACTCGAGTTTGAGCTTTATTTCGTGAAAATATGTTAAATGGTTCTTAAGATATAGACCAAAATAGATTATAATACACGACAATTAGTAACAATTCAATATGCACATAATGACATATAATATATTGTTAGGCGGTTGCCAGCCAACATTTTTACATGAAATAAGAACATTAAAAAAAAATGAATAGCTCTGTGGTAATTGGAATCAATTTTTGACAGAAGGTGAGCGTCATGTGATCTCATTGAAAAGGTAATTGTTATAGTTGTTCAAGTAGAATATATGTTTCTAACTTCATTATTTTATGATTTTTCTGCTAATTTGTGCCTTTCGTACCTATCCTGATGTGTAGAATATGAAAACATTTTTTTTGTTCTAACATTGAAAATATATATACAGGGTGCATCAAAATAACCCGTTGCAGAAGATAAGATAAAACTTCGATTTCAGAAAATTTTAAAAGTTTGATATAATTAGGTAGTTTCTCTTTGTGTTACGTAAAAATACGCATATGTGATCCCCGGGTGTCATATGCAAGCAACCTAGTGGTGTGTCAGTGTAGGGAAATGCATTGAAATATGCGTTATTTTGAAAAAAAGAATAAAGTAGTAACAAACATGGTAGAGAATAAGGTACTTTGTTTCAGCCATAGGGACCCGGGTTTGCGACCGCTATGAGATAAGTGCTGGTGCTCGAGTTTGAGCTTTATTTCGTGAAAATATGTTAAATGGTTCTTAAGATATAGACCAAAACAGATTATAATACACGAAAATTAGTAACAATTCAATATGCACATAATGACATATAATATATTGTTAGGCGGTTGCCAGCCAACATTTTTACGTGAAATAAGAAAATTAAAACAAAATTGAATAGCTCCGTGGTAATTGGAATCAATTTTTGACAGAAGGTGTTCGTCATGTGATCTCATTGAAAAGGTAAGGGTTAAAGTCGTTCATGTAGAATATATGTTTCTAACTTCATTATTTTATTTTTATTCTGCTAATTTGTGCTTTTCCTACCTATCCTGATGTGTAGAATATGAAAACAACATATTTTGTTCTGACATCGAAAATATATATACAGGGTGCATCAAAATATAGCCCTGCAGAAGACAAAATAACACTTCGATTTCAGAAAAATATATAAGTTTGATAGAATTAGGTAGTTTCTCTTTGTGTTACGTAAAAATACGCATATGTGATCCTCGGGTGTCATATGCAAGCAACCTAGTGGTGTGTCAGTGTAGGGAAATGCAGTGAAATATGCGTTATTTTGAAAAAAAGAATAAAGTAGTAACAAACATGGTACAGGATAAGGTACTTTTTTTCAGCCATAGGGACCCGGGTTTGCGACCGCTATGAGAGAAGTGCTGGTACTCGAGTTTGAGCTTTATTTCGTGAAAATATGTTAAATGGTTCTTAAGATATAGACCAAAACAGATTATAATACACGACAATTAGTAACAATTCAATATGCACATAATGACATATAATATATTGTTAGGCGGTTGCCAGCCAACATTTTTACGTGAAATAAGAAAATTAAAACAAAATTGAATAGCTCCGTGGTAATTGGAATCAATTTTTGACAGAAGGTGTGCGTCATGTGATCTCATTGAAAAGGTAAGGGTTAAAGTCGTTCATGTAGAATATGTTTCTAACTTCATTATTTTATTTTTATTCTGCTAATTTGTGCTTTTCCTACCTATCCTGATGTGTAGAATATGAAAACAACATATTTTGTTCTGACATCGAAAATATATATACAGGGTGCATCAAAATATAGCCCTGCAGAAGACAAAATAACACTTCGATTTCAGAAAAATATATAAGTTTGATAGAATTAGGTAGTTTCTCTTTGTGTTACGTAAAAATACGCATATGTGATCCTCGGGTGTCATATGCAAGCAACCTAGTGGTGTGTCAGTGTAGGGAAATGCAGTGAAATATGCGTTATTTTGAAAAAAAGAATAAAGTAGTAACAAACATGGTACAGGATAAGGTACTTTTTTTCAGCCATAGGGACCCGGGTTTGCGACCGCTATGAGAGAAGTGCTGGTACTCGAGTTTGAGCTTTATTTCGTGAAAATATGTTAAATGGTTCTTAAGATATAGACCAAAACAGATTATAATACACGACAATTAGTAACAATTCAATATGCACATAATGACATATAATATATTGTTAGGCGGTTGCCAGCCAACATTTTTACGTGAAATAAGAAAATTAAAACAAAATTGAATAGCTCCGTGGTAATTGGAATCAATTTTTGACAGAAGGTGTGCGTCATGTGATCTCATTGAAAAGGTAAGGGTTAAAGTCGTTCATGTAGATTATATGTTTCTAACTTCATTATTTTATTTTTATTCTGCTAATTTGTGCTTTTCGTACATATCCTGATGTGTAGAATATGAAAACAACATATTTTGTTCTGACATCGAAAATATATATACAGGGTGCATCAAAATATAGCGCTGCAGAAGACAAAATAACACTTCGATTTCAGAAAAATATATAAGTTTGATAGAATTAGGTAGTTTCTCTTTGTGTTACGTAAAAATACGCATATGTGATCCTCGGGTGTCATATGCAAGCAACCTAGTGGTGTGTCAGTGTAGGGAAATGCAGTGAAATATGCGTTATTTTGAAAAAAAGAATAAAGTAGTAACAAACATGGTACAGGATAAGGTACTTTTTTTCAGCCATAGGGACCCGGGTTTGCGACCGCTATGAGAGAAGTGCTGGTACTCGAGTTTGAGCTTTATTTCGTGAAAATATGTTAAATGGTTCTTAAGATATAGACCAAAATAGATTATAATACACGACAATTAGTAACAATTCAATATGCACATAATGACATATAATATATTGTTAGGCGGTTGCCAGCCAACATTTTTACATGAAATAAGAACATTAAAAAAAAATGAATAGCTCTGTGGTAATTGGAATCAATTTTTGACAGAAGGTGAGCGTCATGTGATCTCATTGAGAAGGTAATTGTTATAGTTGTTCAAGTAGAATATATGTTTCTAACTTCATTAGTTTATGATTTTTCTGCTAATTTGTGCCTTTCGTACCTATCCTGATGTGTAGAATATGAAAACATTTTTTTTGTTCTAACATTGAAAATATATATACAGGGTGCATCAAAATAACCCGTTGCAGAAGATAAGATAAAACTTCGATTTCAGAAAATTTTAAAAGTTTGATATAATTAGGTAGTTTCTCTTTGTGTTACGTAAAAATACGCATATGTGATCCCCGGGTGTCATATGCAAGCAACCTAGTGGTGTGTCAGTGTAGGGAAATGCATTGAAATATGCGTTATTTTGAAAAAAAGAATAAAGTAGTAACAAACATGGTAGAGAATAAGGTACTTTGTTTCAGCCATAGGGACCCGGGTTTGCGACCGCTATGAGATAAGTGCTGGTGCTCGAGTTTGAGCTTTATTTCGTGAAAATATGTTAAATGGTTCTTAAGATATAGACCAAAACAGATTATAATACACGAAAATTAGTAACAATTCAATATGCACATAATGACATATAATATATTGTTAGGCGGTTGCCAGCCAACATTTTTACGTGAAATAAGAAAATTAAAACAAAATTGAATAGCTCCGTGGTAATTGGAATCAATTTTTGACAGAAGGTGTTCGTCATGTGATCTCATTGAAAAGGTAAGGGTTAAAGTCGTTCATGTAGAATATATGTTTCTAACTTCATTATTTTATTTTTATTCTGCTAATTTGTGCTTTTCCTACCTATCCTGATGTGTAGAATATGAAAACAACATATTTTGTTCTGACATCGAAAATATATATACAGGGTGCATCAAAATATAGCCCTGCAGAAGACAAAATAACACTTCGATTTCAGAAAAATATATAAGTTTGATAGAATTAGGTAGTTTCTCTTTGTGTTACGTAAAAATACGCATATGTGATCCTCGGGTGTCATATGCAAGCAACCTAGTGGTGTGTCAGTGTAGGGAAATGCAGTGAAATATGCGTTATTTTGAAAAAAAGAATAAAGTAGTAACAAACATGGTAGAGAATAAGGTACTTTGTTTCAGCCATAGGGACCCGGGTTTGCGACCGCTATGAGAGAAGTGCTGGTACTCGAGTTTGAGCTTTATTTCGTGAAAATATGTTAAATGGTTCTTAAGATATAGACCAAAACAGATTATAATACACGACAATTAGTAACAATTCAATATGCACATAATGACATATAATATATTGTTAGGCGGTTGCCAGCCAACATTTTTACGTGAAATAAGAAAATTAAAACAAAATTGAATAGCTCCGTGGTAATTGGAATCAATTTTTGACAGAAGGTGTGCGTCATGTGATCTCATTGAAAAGGTAAGGGTTAAAGTCGTTCATGTAGAATATGTTTCTAACTTCATTATTTTATTTTTATTCTGCTAATTTGTGCTTTTCCTACCTATCCTGATGTGTAGAATATGAAAACAACATATTTTGTTCTGACATCGAAAATATATATACAGGGTGCATCAAAATATAGCGCTGCAGAAGACAAAATAACACTTCGATTTCAGAAAAATATATAAGTTTGATAGAATTAGGTAGTTTCTCTTTGTGTTACGTAAAAATACGCATATGTGATCCTCGGGTGTCATATGCAAGCAACCTAGTGGTGTGTCAGTGTAGGGAAATGCAGTGAAATATGCGTTATTTTGAAAAAAAGAATAAAGTAGTAACAAACATGGTACAGGATAAGGTACTTTTTTTCAGCCATAGGGACCCGGGTTTGCGACCTATATGAGAGAAGTGCTGGTACTCGAGTTTGAGCTTTATTTCGTGAAAATATGTTAAATGGTTCTTAAGATATAGACCAAAACAGATTATAATACACGACAATTAGTAACAATTCAATATGCACATAATGACATATAATATATTGTTAGGCGGTTGCCAGCCAACATTTTTACGTGAAATAAGAAAATTAAAACAAAATTGAATAGCTCCGTGGTAATTGGAATCAATTTTTGACAGAAGGTGTGCGTCATGTGATCTCATTGAAAAGGTAATGGTTAAAGTCGTTCATGTAGAATATGTTTCTAACTTCATTATTTTATTTTTATTCTGCTAATTTGTGCTTTTCCTACCTATCCTGATGTGTAGAATATGAAAACAACATATTTTGTTCTAACATCGAAAATATATATACAGGGTGCATCAAAATATAGCGCTGCAGAAGACAAAATAACACTTCGATTTCAGAAAAATATATAAGTTTGATAGAATTAGGTAGTTTCTCTTTGTGTTACGTAAAAATACGCATATGTGATCCTCGGGTGTCATATGCAAGCAACCTAGTGGTGTGTCAGTGTAGGGAAATGCAGTGAAATATGCGTTATTTTGAAAAAAAGAATAAAGTAGTAACAAACATGGTACAGGATAAGGTACTTTTTTTCAGCCATAGGGACCCGGGTTTGCGTCCGCTATGAGAGAAGTGCTGGTACTCGAGTTTGAGCTTTATTTCGTGAAAATATGTTAAATGGTTCTTAAGATATAGACCAAAACAGATTATAATACACGACAATTAGTAACAATTCAATATGCACATAATGACATATAATATATTGTTAGGCGGTTGCCAGCCAACATTTTTACGTGAAATAAGAAAATTAAAACAAAATTGAATAGCTCCGTGGTAATTGGAATCAATTTTTGACAGAAGGTGTGCGTCATGTGATCTCATTGAAAAGGTAATGGTTAAAGTCGTTCATGTAGAATATGTTTCTAACTTCATTATTTTATTTTTATTCTGCTAATTTGTGCTTTTCCTACCTATCCTGATGTGTAGAATATGAAAACAACATATTTTGTTCTGACATCGAAAATATATATACAGGGTGCATCAAAATATAGCGCTGCAGAAGACAAAATAACACTTCGATTTCAGAAAAATATATAAGTTTGATAGAATTAGGTAGTTTCTCTTTGTGTTACGTAAAAATACGCATATGTGATCCTCGGGTGTCATATGCAAGCAACCTAGTGGTGTGTCAGTGTAGGGAAATGCAGTGAAATATGCGTTATTTTGAAAAAAAGAATAAAGTAGTAACAAACATGGTACAGGATAAGGTACTTTTTTCAGCCATAGGGACCCGGGTTTGCGACCGCTATGAGAGAAGTGCTGGTACTCGAGTTTGAGCTTTATTTCGTGAAAATATGTTAAATGGTTCTTAAGATATAGACCAAAACAGATTATAATACACGACAATTAGTAACAATTCAATATGCACATAATGACATATAATATATTGTTAGGCGGTTGCCAGCCAACATTTTTACGTGAAATAAGAAAATTAAAACAAAATTGAATAGCTCCGTGGTAATTGGAATCAATTTTTGACAGAAGGTGTGCGTCATGTGATCTCATTGAAAAGGTAAGGGTTAAAGTCGTTCATGTAGAATATTAGTTTCTAACTTCATTATTTTATTTTTATTCTGCTAATTTGTGCTTTTCGTACATATCCTGATGTGTAGAATATGAAAACAACATATTTTGTTCTGACATCGAAAATATATATACAGGGTGCATCAAAATATAGCGCTGCAGAAGACAAAATAACACTTCGATTTCAGAAAAATATATAAGTTTGATAGAATTAGGTAGTTTCTCTTTGTGTTACGTAAAAACACGCATATGTGATCCTCGGGTGTCATATGCAAGCAACCTAGTGGTGTGTCAGTGTAAGGAAATGCAGTGAAATATGCGTTATTTTGAAAAAAAGAATAAAGTAGTAACAAACATGGTACAGGATAAGGTACTTTTTTTCAGCCATAGGGACCCGGGTTTGCGACCTATATGAGAGAAGTGCTGGTACTCGAGTTTGAGCTTTATTTCGTGAAAATATGTTAAATGGTTCTTAAGATATAGACCAAAATAGATTATAATACACGACAATTAGTAACAATTCAATATGCACATAATGACATATAATATATTGTTAGGCGGTTGCCAGCCAACATTTTTACGTGAAATAAGAAAATTAAAACAAAATTGAATAGCTCCGTGGTAATTGGAATCAATTTTTGACAGAAGGTGAGCGTCATGTGATCTCATTGAAAAGGTAATTGTTATAGTTGTTCATGTAGAATATATGTTTCTAACTTCATTATTTTATGATTTTTCTGCTAATTTGTGCCTTTCGTACCTATCCTGATGTGTAGAATATGAAAACATTTTTTTTGTTCTAACATTGAAAATATATATACAGGGTGCATCAAAATAAGCCGTTGCAGAAGATAAGATAAAACTTCGATTTCAGAAAATTTTAAAAGTTTGATATAATTAGGTAGTTTCTCTTTGTGTTACGTAAAAATACGCATATGTGAACCCCGGGTGTCATATGCAAGCAACCTAGTGGTGTGTCAGTGTAGGGAAATGCATTGAAATATGCGTTATTTTGAAAAAAAGAATAAAGTAGTAACAAACATGGTAGAGAATAAGGTACTTTGTTTCAGCCATAGGGACCCGGGTTTGCGACCGCTATGAGAAAAGTGCTGGTGCTCGAGTTTGAGCTTTATTTCGTGAAAATATGTTAAATGGTTCTTAAGATATAGACCAAAACAGATTATAATACACGAAAATTAGTAACAATTCAATATGCACATAATGACATATAATATATTGTTAGGCGGTTGCCAGCCAACATTTTTACGTGAAATAAGAAAATTAAAACAAAATTGAATAGCTCCGTGGTAATTGGAATCAATTTTTGACAGAAGGTGTGCGTCATGTGATCTCATTGAAAAGGTAAGGGTTAATGTCGTTCATGTAGAATATATGTTTCTAACTTCATTATTTTATTTTTATTCTGCTAATTTGTGCTTTTCCTACCTATCCTGATGTGTAGAATATGAAAACAACATATTTTGTTCTGACATCGAAAATATATATACAAGGTGCATCAAAATATAGCCCTGCAGAAGACAAAATAACACTTCGATTTCAGAAAAATATATAAGTTTGATAGAATTAGGTAGTTTCTCTTTGTGTTACGTAAAAATACGCATATGTGATCCTCGGGTGTCATATGCAAGCAACCTAGTGGTGTGTCAATGTAGGGAAATGCAGTCAAATATGCGTTATTTTGAAAAAAAGAATAAAATAGTAACAAACATGGTACAGGATAACGTACTTTTTTTCAGCCATAGGGACCCGGGTTTGCGACCGCTATGAGAGAAGTGCTGGTACTCGAGTTTGAGCTTTATTTCGTGAAAATATGTTAAATGGTTCTTAAGATATAGACCAAAACAGATTAAAATACACGACAATTAGTAACAATTCAATATGCACATAATGACATATAATATATTGTTAGGCGGTTGCCAGCCAACATTTTTACGTGAAATAAGAAAATTAAAACAAAATTGAATAGCTCCGTGGTAATTGGAATCAATTTTTGACAGAAGGTGTGCGTCAGGTGATCTCATTGAAAAGGTAAGGGTTAAAGTCGTTCATGTAGAATATGTTTCTAACTTCATTATTTTATTTTTATTCTGCTAATTTGTGCTTTTCCTACCTATCCTGATGTGTAGAATATGAAAACAACATATTTTGTTCTGACATCGAAAATATATATACAGGGTGCATCAAAATATAGCCCTGCAGAAGACAAAATAACACTTCGATTTCAGAAAAATATATAAGTTTGATAGAATTAGGTAGTTTCTCTTTGTGTTACGTAAAAATACGCATATGTGATCCTCGGGTGTCATATGCAAGCAACCTAGTGGTGTGTCAGTGTAGGGAAATGCAGTGAAATATGCGTTATTTTGAAAAAAAGAATAAAGTAGTAACAAACATGGTACAGGATAAGGTACTTTTTTTCAGCCATAGGGACCCGGGTTTGCGACCTATATGAGAGAAGTGCTGGTACTCGAGTTTGAGCTTTATTTCGTGAAAATATGTTAAATGGTTCTTAAGATATAGACCAAAACAGATTATAATACACGACAATTAGTAACAATTCAATATGCACATAATGACATATAATATATTGTTAGGCGGTTGCCAGCCAACATTTTTACGTGAAATAAGAAAATTAAAACAAAATTGAATAGCTCCGTGGTAATTGGAATCAATTTTTGACAGAAGGTGTGCGTCATGTGATCTCATTGAAAAGGTAAGGGTTAAAGTCGTTCATGTAGAATATATGTTTCTAACTTCATTATTTTATTTTTATTCTGCTAATTTGTGATTTTCGTACCTATCCTGATGTGTAGAATATGAAAACATTTTTTTTGTTCTAACATTGAAAATATATATACAGGGTGCATCAAAATAACCCGTTGCAGAAGATAAGATAAAACTTCGATTTCAGAAAATTTTAAAAGTTTGATATAATTAGGTAGTTTCTCTTTGTGTTACGTAAAAATACGCATATGTGATCCCCGGGTGTCATATGCAAGCAACCTAGTGGTGTGTCAGTGTAGGGAAATGCATTGAAATATGCGTTATTTTGAAAAAAAGAATAAAGTAGTAACAAACATGGTAGAGAATAAGGTACTTTGTTTCAGCCATAGGGACCCGGGTTTGCGACCGCTATGAGATAAGTGCTGGTGCTCGAGTTTGAGCTTTATTTCGTGAAAATATGTTAAATGGTTCTTAAGATATAGACCAAAACAGATTATAATACACGACAATTAGTAACAATTCAATATGCACATAATGACATATAATATATTGTTAGGCGGTTGCCAGCCAACTTTTTTACGTGAAATAAGAAAATTAAAACAAAATTGAATAGTTCCGTGGTAATTGGAATCAATTTTTGACAGAAGGTGTGCGTCATGTGATCTCATTGAAAAGGTAATGGTTAAAGTCGTTCATGTAGAATATGTTTCTAACTTCATTATTTTATTTTTATTCTGCTAATTTGTGCTTTTCCTACCTATCCTGATGTGTAGAATATGAAAACAACATATTTTGTTCTGACATCGAAAATATATATACAGGGTGCATCAAAATATAGCGCTGCAGAAGACAAAATAACACTTCGATTTCAGAAAAATATATAAGTTTGATAGAATTAGGTAGTTTCTCTTTGTGTTACGTAAAAATACGCATATGTGATCCTCGGGTGTCATATGCAAGCAACCTAGTGGTGTGTCAGTGTAGGGAAATGCAGTGAAATATGCGTTATTTTGAAAAAAAGAATAAAGTAGTAACAAACATGGTACAGGATAAGGTACTTTTTTTCAGCCATAGGGACCCGGGTTTGCGACCGCTATGAGAGAAGTGCTGGTACTCGAGTTTGAGCTTTATTTCGTGAAAATATGTTAAATGGTTCTTAAGATATAGACCAAAACAGATTATAATACACGACAATTAGTAACAATTCAATATGCACATAATGACATATAATATATTGTTAGGCGGTTGCCAGCCAACATTTTTACGTGAAATAAGAAAATTAAAACAAAATTGAATAGCTCCGTGGTAATTGGAATCAATTTTTGACAGAAGGTGTGCGTCATGTGATCTCATTGAAAACGTAAGGGTTAAAGTCGTTCATGTAGAATATATGTTTCTAACTTCATTATTTTATTTTTATTCTGCTAATTTGTGATTTTCGTACCTATCCTGATGTGTAGAATATGAAAACATTTTTTTTGTTCTAACATTGAAAATATATATACAGGGTGCATCAAAATAACCCGTTGCAGAAGATAAGATAAAACTTCGATTTCAGAAAATTTTAAAAGTTTGATATAATTAGGTAGTTTCTCTTTGTGTTACGTAAAAATACGCATATGTGATCCCCGGGTGTCATATGCAAGCAACCTAGTGGTGTGTCAGTGTAGGGAAATGCTTTGAAATATGCGTTATTTTGAAAAAAAGAATAAAGTAGTAACAAACATGGTAGAGAATAAGGTACTTTGTTTCAGCCATAGGGTTCCGGGTTTGCGACCGCTATGAGATAAGTGCTGGTGCTCGAGTTTGAGCTTTATTTCGTGAAAATATGTTAAATGGTTCTTAAGATATAGACCAAAACAGATTATAATACACGAAAATTAGTAACAATTCAATATGCACATAATGACATATAATATATTGTTAGGCGGTTGCCAGCCAACATTTTTACGTGAAATAAGAAAATTAAAACAAAATTGAATAGCTCCGTGGTAATTGGAATCAATTTTTGACAGAAGGTGTTCGTCATGTGATCTCATTGAAAAGGTAATGGTTAAAGTCGTTCATGTAGAATATATGTTTCTAACTTCATTATTTTATTTTTATTCTGCTAATTTGTGCTTTTCCTACCTATCCTGATGTGTAGAATATGAAAACAACATATTTTGTTCTGACATCGAAAATATATATACAGGGTGCATCAAAATATAGCCCTGCAGAAGACAAAATAACACTTCGATTTCAGAAAAATATATAAGTTTGATAGAATTAGGTAGTTTCTCTTTGTGTTACGTAAAAATACGCATATGTGATCCTCGGGTGTCATATGCAAGCAACCTAGTGGTGTGTCAGTGTAGGGAAATGCAGTGAAATATGCGTTATTTTGAAAAAAAGAATAAAGTAGTAACAAACATGGTACAGGATAAGGTACTTTTTTTCAGCCATAGGGACCCGGGTTTGCGACCGCTATGAGAGAAGTGCTGGTACTCGAGTTTGAGCTTTATTTCGTGAAAATATGTTAAATGGTTCTTAAGATATAGACCAAAACAGATTATAATACACGACAATTAGTAACAATTCAATATGCACATAATGACATATAATATAATGTTAGGCGGTTGCCAGCCAACATTTTTACGTGAAATAAGAAAACTAAAACAAAATTGAATAGCTCCGTGGTAATTGGAATCAATTTTTGACAGAAGGTGTGCGTCATGTGATCTCATTGAAAAGGTAAGGGTTAAAGTCGTTCATGTAGAATATGTTTCTAACTTCATTATTTTATTTTTATTCTGCTAATTTGTGCTTTTCCTACCTATCCTGATGTGTAGAATATGAAAACAACATATTTTGTTCTGACATCGAAAATATATATACAGGGTGCATCAAAATATAGCGCTGCAGAAGACAAAATAACACTTCGATTTCAGAAAAATATATAAGTTTGATAGAATTAGGTAGTTTCTCTTTGTGTTACGTAAAAATACGCATATGTGATCCTCGGGTGTCATATGCAAGCAACCTAGTGGTGTGTCAGTGTAGGGAAATGCAGTGAAATATGCGTTATTTTGAAAAAAAGAATAAAGTAGTAACAAACATGGTACAGGATAAGGTACTTTTTTTCAGCCATAGGGACCCGGGTTTGCGACCGCTATGAGAGAAGTGCTGGTACTCGAGTTTGAGCTTTATTTCGTGAAAATATGTTAAATGGTTCTTAAGATATAGACCAAAACAGATTATAATACACGACAATTAGTAACAATTCAATATGCACATAATGACATATAATATATTGTTAGGCGGTTGCCAGCCAACATTTTTACGTGAAATAAGAAAATTAAAACAAAATTGAATAGCTCCGTGGTAATTGGAATCAATTTTTGACAGAAGGTGAGCGTCATGTGATCTCATTGAAAAGGTAAGGGTTAAAGTCGTTCATGTAGAATATATGTTTCTAACTTCATTATTTTATTTTTATTCTGCTAATTTGTGCTTTTCGTACATATCCTGATGTGTAGAATATGAAAACAACATATTTTGTTCTGACATCGAAAATATATATACAGGGTGCATCAAAATATAGCGCTGCAGAAGACAAAATAACACTTCGATTTCAGAAAAATATATAAGTTTGATAGAATTAGGTAGTTTCTCTTTGTGTTACGTAAAAATACGCATATGTGATCCTCGGGTGTCATATGCAAGCAACCTAGTGGTGTGTCAGTGTAGGGAAATGCAGTGAAATATGCGTTATTTTGAAAAAAAGAATAAAGTAGTAACAAACATGGTACAGGATAAGGTACTTTTTTTCAGCCATAGGGACCCGGGTTTGCGACCTATATGAGAGAAGTGCTGCTACTCGAGTTTGAGCTTTATTTCGTGAAAATATGTTAAATGGTTCTTAAGATATAGACCAAAATAGATTATAATACACGACAATTAGTAACAATTCAATATGCACATAATGACATATAATATATTGTTAGGCGGTTGCCAGCCAACATTTTTACATGAAATAAGAAAATTAAAAAAAAATTGAATAGCTCTGTGGTAATTGGAATCAATTTTTGACAGAAGGTGAGCGTCATGTGATCTCATTGAAAAGGTAATTGTTATAGTTGTTCATGTAGAATATATGTTTCTAACTTCATTATTTTATGATTTTTCTGCTAATTTGTGCCTTTCGTACCTATCCTGATGTGTAGAATATGAAAACATTTTTTTTGTTCTAACATTGAAAATATATATACAGGGTGCATCAAAATAACCCGTTGCAGAAGATAAGATAAAACTTCGATTTCAGAAAATTTTAAATGTTTGATATAATTAGGTAGTTTCTCTTTGTGTTACGTAAAAATACGCATATGTGATCCCCGGGTGTCATATGCAAGCAACCTAGTGGTGTGTCAGTGTAGGGAAATGCATTGAAATATGCGTTATTTTGAAAAAAAGAATAAAGTAGTAACAAACATTGTAGAGAATAAGGTACTTTGTTTCAGCCATAGGGACCCGGGTTTGCGACCGCTATGAGATAAGTGCTGGTGCTCGAGTTTGAGCTTTATTTCGTGAAAATATGTTAAATGGTTCTTAAGATATAGACCAAAACAGATTATAATACACGAAAATTAGTAACAATTCAATATGCACATAATGACATATAATATATTGTTAGGCGGTTGCCAGCCAACATTTTTACGTGAAATAAGAAAATTAAAACAAAATTGAATAGCTCCGTGGTAATTGGAATCAATTTTTGACAGAAGGTGTGCGTCATGTGATCTCATTGAAAAGGTAAGGGTTAAAGTCGTTCATGTAGAATATATGTTTCTAACTTCATTATTTTATTTTTATTCTGCTAATTTGTGCTTTTCCTACCTATCCTGATGTGTAGAATATGAAAACAACATATTTTGTTCTGACATCGAAAATATATATACAGGGTGCATCAAAATATAGCCCTGCAGAAGACAAAATAACACTTCGATTTCAGAAAAATATATAAGTTTGATAGAATTAGGTAGTTTCTCTTTGTGTTACGTAAAAATACGCATATGTGATCCTCGGGTGTCATATGCAAGCAACCTAGTGGTGTGTCAGTGTAGGGAAATGCAGTGAAATATGCGTTATTTTGAAAAAGAGAATAAAGTAGTAACAAACATGGTACAGGATAAGGTACTTTTTTTCAGCCATAGGGACCCGGGTTTGCGACCGCTATGAGAGAAGTGCTGGTACTCGAGTTTGAGCTTTATTTCGTGAAAATATGTTAAATGGTTCTTAAGATATAGACCAAAACAGATTATAATACACGACTATTAGTAACAATTCAATATGCACATAATGACATATAATATATTGTTAGGCGGTTGCCAGCCAACATTTTTACGTGAAATAAGAAAATTAAAACAAAATTGAATAGCTCCGTGGTAATTGGAATCAATTTTTGACAGAAGGTGTGCGTCATGTGATCTCATTGAAAAGGTAATGGTTAAAGTCGTTCATGTAGAATATGTTTCTAACTTCATTATTTTATTTTTATTCTGCTAATTTGTGCTTTTCCTACCTATCCTGATGTGTAGAATATGAAAACAACATATTTTGTTCTGACATCGAAAATATATATACAGGGTGCATCAAAATATAGCGCTGCAGAAGACAAAATAACACTTCGATTTCAGAAAAATATATAAGTTTGATAGAATTAGGTAGTTTCTCTTTGTGTTACGTAAAAATACGCATATGTGATCCTCGGGTGTCATATGCAAGCAACCTAGTGGTGTGTCAGTGTAGGGAAATGCAGTGAAATATGCGTTATTTTGAAAAAAAGAATAAAGTAGTAACAAACATGGTACAGGATAAGGTACTTTTTTTCAGCCATAGGGACCCGGGTTTGCGACCGCTATGAGAGAAGTGCTGGTACTCGAGTTTGAGCTTTATTTCGTGAAAATATGTTAAATGGTTCTTAAGATATAGACCAAAACAGATTATAATACACGACAATTAGTAACAATTCAATATGCACATAATGACATATAATATATTGTTAGGCGGTTGCCAGCCAACATTTTTACGTGAAATAAGAAAATTAAAACAAAATTGAATAGCTCCGTGGTAATTGGAATCAATTTTTGACAGAAGGTGTGCGTCATGTGATCTCATTGAAAAGGTAAGGGTTAAAGTCGTTCATGTAGAATATATGTTTCTAACTTCATTATTTTATTTTTATTCTGCTAATTTGTGCTTTTCGTACATATCCTGATGTGTAGAATATGAAAACAACATATTTTGTTCTGACATCGAAAATATACATACAGGGTGCATCAAAATATAGCCCTGCAGAAGACAAAATAACACTTCGATTTCAGAAAAATATATAAGTTTGATAGAATTAGGTAGTTTCTCTTTGTGTTACGTAAAAATACGCATATGTGATCCTCGGGTGTCATATGCAAGCAACCTAGTGGTGTGTCAGTGTAGGGAAATGCAGTGAAATATGCGTTATTTTGAAAAAAAGAATAAAGTAGTAACAAACATGGTACAGGATAAGGTACTTTTTTTCAGCCATAGGGACCCGGGTTTGCGACCGCTATGAGAGAAGTGCTGGTACTCGAGTTTGAGCTTTATTTCGTGAAAATATGTTAAATGGTTCTTAAGATATAGACCAAAACAGATTATAATACACGACAATTAGTAACAATTCAATATGCACATAATGACATATAATATATTGTTAGGCGGTTGCCAGCCAACATTTTTACGTGAAATAAGAAAACTAAAACAAAATTGAATAGCTCCGTGGTAATTGGAATCAATTTTTGACAGAAGGTGTGCGTCATGTGATCTCATTGAAAAGGTAAGGGTTAAAGTCGTTCATGTAGAATATGTTTCTAACTTCATTATTTTATTTTTATTCTGCTAATTTGTGCTTTTCCTACCTATCCTGATGTGTAGAATATGAAAACAACATATTTTGTTCTGACATCGAAAATATATATACAGGGTGCATCAAAATATAGCGCTGCAGAAGACAAAATAACACTTCGATTTCAGAAAAATATATAAGTTTGATAGAATTAGGTAGTTTCTCTTTGTGTTACGTAAAAATACGCATATGTGATCCTCGGGTGTCATATGCAAGCAACCTAGTGGTGTGTCAGTGTAGGGAAATGCAGTGAAATATGCGTTATTTTGAAAAAAAGAATAAAGTAGTAACAAACATGGTACAGGATAAGGTACTTTTTTTCAGCCATAGGGACCCGGGTTTGCGACCGCTATGAGAGAAGTGCTGGTACTCGAGTTTGAGCTTTATTTCGTGAAAATATGTTAAATGATTCTTAAGATATAGACCAAAACAGATTATAATACACGACAATTAGTAACAATTCAATATGCACATAATGACATATAATATATTGTTAGGCGGTTGCCAGCCAACATTTTTACGTGAAATAAGAAAATTAAAACAAAATTGAATAGCTCCGTGGTAATTGGAATCAATTTTTGACAGAAGGTGTGCGTCATGTGATCTCATTGAAAAGGTAAGGGTTAAAGTCGTTCATGTAGAATATATGTTTCTAACTTCATTATTTTATTTTTATTCTGCTAATTTGTGCTTTTCGTACATATCCTGATGTGTAGTATATGAAAACAACATATTTTGTTCTGACATCGAAAATATATATACAGGGTGCATCAAAATATAGCGCTGCAGAAGACAAAATAACACTTCGATTTCAGAAAAATATATAAGTTTGATAGAATTAGGTAGTTTCTCTTTGTGTTACGTAAAAATACGCATATGTGATCCTCGGGTGTCATATGCAAGCAACCTAGTGGTGTGTCAGTGTAGGGAAATGCAGTGAAATATGCGTTATTTTGAAAAAAAGAATAAAGTAGTAACAAACATGGTACAGGATAAGGTACTTTTTTTCAGCCATAGGGACCCGGGTTTGCGACCTATATGAGAGAAGTGCTGGTACTCGAGTTTGAGCTTTATTTCGTGAAAATATGTTAAATGGTTCTTAAGATATAGACCAAAATAGATTATAATACACGACAATTAGTAACAATTCAATATGCACATAATGACATATAATATATTGTTAGGCGGTTGCCAGCCAACATTTTTACATGAAATAAGAAAATTAAAAAAAAATGAATAGCTCTGTGGTAATTGGAATCAATTTTTGACAGAAGGTGAGCGTCATGTGATCTCATTGAAAAGGTAATTGTTATAGTTGTTCATGTAGAATATATGTTTCTAACTTCATTATTTTATGATTTTTCTGCTAATTTGTGCCTTTCGTACCTATCCTGATGTGTAGAATATGAAAACATTTTTTTTGTTCTAACATTGAAAATATATATACAGGGTGCATCAAAATAACCCGTTGCAGAAGATAAGATAAAACTTCGATTTCAGAAAATTTTAAATGTTTGATATAATTAGGTAGTTTCTCTTTGTGTTACGTAAAAATACGCATATGTGATCCCCGGGTGTCATATGCAAGCAACCTAGTGGTGTGTCAGTGTAGGGAAATGCATTGAAATATGCGTTATTTTGAAAAAAAGAATAAAGTAGTAACAAACATGGTAGAGAATAAGGTACTTTGTTTCAGCCATAGGGACCCGGGTTTGCGACCGCTATGAGATAAGTGCTGGTGCTCGAGTTTGAGCTTTATTTCGTGAAAATATGTTAAATGGTTCTTAAGATATAGACCAAAACAGATTATAATACACGAAAATTAGTAACAATTCAATATGCACATAATGACATATAATATATTGTTAGGCGGTTGCCAGCCAACATTTTTACGTGAAATAAGAAAATTAAAACAAAATTGAATAGCTCCGTGGTAATTGGAATCAATTTTTGACAGAAGGTGTTCGTCATGTGATCTCATTGAAAAGGTAAGGGTTAAAGTCGTTCATGTAGAATATATGTTTCTAACTTCATTATTTTATTTTTATTCTGCTAATTTGTGCTTTTCCTACCTATCCTGATGTGTAGAATATGAAAACAACATATTTTGTTCTGACATCGAAAATATATATACAGGGTGCATCAAAATATAGCCCTGCAGAAGACAAAATAACACTTCGATTTCAGAAAAATATATAAGTTTGATAGAATTAGGTAGTTTCTCTTTGTGTTACGTAAAAATACGCATATGTGATCCTCGGGTGTCATATGCAAGCAACCTAGTGGTGTGTCAGTGTAGGGAAATGCAGTGAAATATGCGTTATTTTGAAAAAGAGAATAAAGTAGTAACAAACATGGTACAGGATAAGGTACTTTTTTTCAGCCATAGGGACCCGGGTTTGCGACCGCTATGAGAGAAGTGCTGGTACTCGAGTTTGAGCTTTATTTCGTGAAAATATGTTAAATGGTTCTTAAGATATAGACCAAAACAGATTATAATACACGACAATTAGTAACAATTCAATATGCACATAATGACATATAATATATTGTTAGGCGGTTGCCAGCCAACATTTTTACGTGAAATAAGAAAATTAAAACAAAATTGAATAGCTCCGTGGTAATTGGAATCAATTTTTGACAGAAGGTGTGCGTCATGTGATCTCATTGAAAAGGTAATGGTTAAAGTCGTTCATGTAGAATATGTTTCTAACTTCATTATTTTATTTTTATTCTGCTAATTTGTGCTTTTCCTACCTATCCTGATGTGTAGAATATGAAAACAACATATTTTGTTCTGACATCGAAAATATATATACAGGGTGCATCAAAATATAGCGCTGCAGAAGACAAAATAACACTTCGATTTCAGAAAAATATATAAGTTTGATAGAATTAGGTAGTTTCTCTTTGTGTTACGTAAAAATACGCATATGTGATCCTCGGGTGTCATATGCAAGCAACCTAGTGGTGTGTCAGTGTAGGGAAATGCAGTGAAATATGCGTTATTTTGAAAAAAAGAATAAAGTAGTAACAAACATGGTACAGGATAAGGTACTTTTTTTCAGCCATAGGGACCCGGGTTTGCGACCGCTATGAGAGAAGTGCTGGTACTCGAGTTTGAGCTTTATTTCGTGAAAATATGTTAAATGGTTCTTAAGATATAGACCAAAATAGATTATAATACACGACAATTAGTAACAATTCAATATGCACATAATGACATATAATATATTGTTAGGCGGTTGCCAGCCAACATTTTTACATGAAATAAGAAAATTAAAAAAAAATGAATAGCTCTGTGGTAATTGGAATCAATTTTTGACAGAAGGTGAGCGTCATGTGATCTCATTGAAAAGGTAATTGTTATAGTTGTTCATGTAGAATATATGTTTCTAACTTCATTATTTTATGATTTTTCTGCTAATTTGCGCCTTTCGTACCTATCCTGATGTGTAGAATATGAAAACATTTTTTTTGTTCTAACATTGAAAATATATATACAGGGTGCATCAAAATAACCCGTTGCAGAAGATAAGATAAAACTTCGATTTCAGAAAATTTTAAATGTTTGATATAATTAGGTAGTTTCTCTTTGTGTTACGTAAAAATACGCATATGTGATCCCCGGGTGTCATATGCAAGCAACCTAGTGGTGTGTCAGTGTAGGGAAATGCATTGAAATATGCGTTATTTTGAAAAAAAGAATAAAGTAGTAACAAACATGGTAGAGAATAAGGTACTTTGTTTCAGCCATAGGGACCCGGGTTTGCGACCGCTATGAGATAAGTGCTGGTGCTCGAGTTTGAGCTTTATTTCGTGAAAATATGTTAAATGGTTCTTAAGATATAGACCAAAACAGATTATAATACACGAAAATTAGTAACAATTCAATATGCACATAATGACATATAATATATTGTTAGGCGGTTGCCAGCCAACATTTTTACGTGAAATAAGAAAATTAAAACAAAATTGAATAGCTCCGTGGTAATTGGAATCAATTTTTGACAGAAGGTGTTCGTCATGTGATCTCATTGAAAAGGTAAGGGTTAAAGTCGTTCATGTAGAATATATGTTTCTAACTTCATTATTTTATTTTTATTCTGCTAATTTGTGCTTTTCCTACCTATCCTGATGTGTAGAATATGAAAACAACATATTTTGTTCTGACATCGAAAATATATATACAGGGTGCATCAAAATATAGCCCTGCAGAAGATAAATTAAAACTTCGATTTCAGAAAAATATATAAGTTTGATAGAATTAGGTAGTTTCTCTTTGTGTTACGTAAAAATACGCATATGTGATCCTCGGGTGTCATATGCAAGCAACCTAGTGGTGTGTCAGTGTAGGGAAATGCAGTGAAATATGCGTTATTTTGAAAAAGAGAATAAAGTAGTAACAAACATGGTACAGAATAAGGTACTTTTTTTCAGCCATAGGGACCCGGGTTTGCGACCGCTATGAGAGAAGTGCTGGTACTCGAGTTTGAGCTTTATTTCGTGAAAATATGTTAAATGGTTCTTAAGATATAGACCAAAACAGATTATAATACACGACAATTAGTAACAATTCAATATGCACATAATGACATATAATATATTGTTAGGCGGTTGCCAGCCAACATTTTTACGTGAAATAAGAAAATTAAAACAAAATTGAATAGCTCCGTGGTAATTGGAATCAATTTTTGACAGAAGGTGTGCGTCATGTGATCTCATTGAAAAGGTAATGGTTAAAGTCGTTCATGTAGAATATGTTTCTAACTTCATTATTTTATTTTTATTCTGCTAATTTGTGCTTTTCCTACCTATCCTGATGTGTAGAATATGAAAACAACATATTTTGTTCTGACATCGAAAATATATATACAGGGTGCATCAAAATATAGCGCTGCAGAAGACAAAATAATTCTTCGATTTCAGAAAAATATATAAGTTTGATAGAATTAGGTAGTTTCTCTTTGTGTTACGTAAAAATACGCATATGTGATCCTCGGGTGTCATATGCAAGCAACCTAGTGGTGTGTCAGTGTAGGGAAATGCAGTGAAATATGCGTTATTTTGAAAAAAAGAATAAAGTAGTAACAAACATGGTACAGGATAAGGTACTTTTTTTCAGCCATAGGGACCCGGGTTTGCGACCGCTATGAGAGAAGTGCTGGTACTCGAGTTTGAGCTTTATTTCGTGAAAATATGTTAAATGGTTCTTAAGATATAGACCAAAACAGATTATAATACACGACAATTAGTAACAATTCAATATGCACATAATGACATATAATATATTGTTAGGCGGTTGCCAGCCAACATTTTTACGTGAAATAAGAAAATTAAAACAAAATTGAATAGCTCCGTGGTAATTGGAATCAATTTTTGACAGAAGGTGTGCGTCATGTGATCTCATTGAAAAGGTAAGGGTTAAAGTCGTTCATGTTGAATATATGTTTCTAACTTCATTATTTTATTTTTATTCTGCTAATTTGTGCTTTTCGTACATATCCTGATGTGTAGAATATGAAAACAACATATTTTGTTCTGACATCGAAAATATATATACAGGGTGCATCAAAATATAGCGCTGCAGAAGACAAAATAACACTTCGATTTCAGAAAAATATATAAGTTTGATAGAATTAGGTAGTTTCTCTTTGTGTTACGTAAAAATACGCATATGTAATCCTCGGGTGTCATATGCAAGCAACCTAGTGGTGTGTCAGTGTAGGGAAATGCAGTGAAATATGCGTTATTTTGAAAAAAAGAATAAAGTAGTAACAAACATGGTACAGGATAAGGTACTTTTTTTCAGCCATAGGGACCCGGGTTTGCGACCTATATGAGAGAAGTGCTGGTACTCGAGTTTGAGCTTTATTTCGTGAAAATATGTTAAATGGTTCTTAAGATATAGACCAAAATAGATTATAATACACGACAATTAGTAACAATTCAATATGCACATAATGACATATAATATATTGTTAGGCGGTTGCCAGCCAACATTTTTACATGAAATAAGAAAATTAAAAAAAAATGAATAGCTCTGTGGTAATTGGAATCAATTTTTGACAGAAGGTGAGCGTCATGTGATCTCATTGAAAAGGTAATTGTTATAGTTGTTCATGTAGAATATATGTTTCTAACTTCATTATTTTATGATTTTTCTGCTAATTTGTGCCTTTCGTACCTATCCTGATGTGTAGAATATGAAAACATTTTTTTTGTTCTAACATTGAAAATATATATACAGGGTGCATCAAAATAACCCGTTGCAGAAGATAAGATAAAACTTCGATTTCAGAAAATTTTAAATGTTTGATATAATTAGGTAGTTTCTCTTTGTGTTACGTAAAAATACGCATATGTGATCCCCGGGTGTCATATGCAAGCAACCTAGTGGTGTGTCAGTGTAGGGAAATGCAGTGAAATATGCGTTATTTTGAAAAAAAGAATAAAGTAGTAACAAACATGGTAGAGAATAAGGTACTTTGTTTCAGCCATAGGGACCCGGGTTTGCGACCGCTATGAGATAAGTGCTGGTGCTCGAGTTTGAGCTTTATTTCGTGAAAATATGTTAAATGGTTCTTAAGATATAGACCAAAACAGATTATAATACACGAAAATTAGTAACAATTCAATATGCACATAATGACATATAATATATTGTTAGGCGGTTGCCAGCCAACATTTTTACGTGAAATAAGAAAATTAAAACAAAATTGAATAGCTCCGTGGTAATTGGAATCAATTTTTGACAGAAGGTGTTCGTCATGTGATCTCATTGAAAAGGTAAGGGTTAAAGTCGTTCATGTAGAATATATGTTTCTAACTTCATTATTTTATTTTTATTCTGCTAATTTGTGCTTTTCCTACCTATCCTGATGTGTAGAATATGAAAACAACATATTTTGTTCTGACATCGAAAATATATATACAGGGTGCATCAAAATATAGCCCTGCAGAAGACAAAATAACACTTCGATTTCAGAAAAATATATAAGTTTGATAGAATTAGGTAGTTTCTCTTTGTGTTACGTAAAAATACGCATATGTGATCCTCGGGTGTCATATGCAAGCAACCTAGTGGTGTGTCAGTGTAGGGAAATGCAGTCAAATATGCGTTATTTTTTAAAAGAGAATAAAGTAGTAACAAACATGGTACAGGATAAGGTACTTTTTTTCAGCCATAGGGACCCGGGTTTGCGACCGCTATGAGAGAAGTGCTGGTGCTCGAGTTTGAGCTTTATTTCGTGAAAATATGTTAAATGGTTCTTAAGATATAGACCAAAACAGATTATAATACACGACAATTAGTAACAATTCAATATGCACATAATGACATATAATATATTGTTAGGCGGTTGCCAGCCAACATTTTTACGTGAAATAAGAAAATTAAAACAAAATTGAATAGCTCCGTGGTAATTGGAATCAATTTTTGACAGAAGGTGTGCGTCATGTGATCTCATTGAAAAGGTAATGGTTAAAGTCGTTCATGTAGAATATGTTTCTAACTTCATTATTTTATTTTTATTCTGCTAATTTGTGCTTTTCCTACCTATCCTGATGTGTAGAATATGAAAACAACATATTTTGTTCTGACATCGAAAATATATATACAGGGTGCATCAAAATATAGCGCTGCAGAAGACAAAATAACACTTCGATTTCAGAAAAATATATAAGTTTGATAGAATTAGGTAGTTTCTCTTTGTGTTACGTAAAAATACGCATATGTGATCCTCGGGTGTCATATGCAAGCAACCTAGTGGTGTGTCAGTGTAGGGAAATGCAGTGAAATATGCGTTATTTTGAAAAAAAGAATAAAGTAGTAACAAACATGGTACAGGATAAGGTACTTTTTTTCAGCCATAGGGACCCGGGTTTGCGACCGCTATGAGAGAAGTGCTGGTACTCGAGTTTGAGCTTTATTTCGTGAAAATATGTTAAATGGTTCTTAAGATATAGACCAAAACAGATTATAATACACGAAAATTAGTAACAATTCAATATGCACATAATGACATATAATATATTGTTAGGCGGTTGCCAGCCAACATTTTTACGTGAAATAAGAAAATTAAAACAAAATTGAATAGCTCCGTGGTAATTGGAATCAATTTTTGACAGAAGGTGTTCGTCATGTGATCTCATTGAAAAGGTAAGGGTTAAAGTCGTTCATGTAGAATATATGTTTCTAACTTCATTATTTTATTTTTATTCTGCTAATTTGTGCTTTTCCTACCTATCCTGATGTGTAGAATATGAAAACAACATATTTTGTTCTGACATCGAAAATATATATACAGGGTGCATCAAAATATAGCCCTGCAGAAGACAAAATAACACTTCGATTTCAGAAAAATATATAAGTTTGATAGAATTAGGTAGTTTCTCTTTGTGTTACGTAAAAATACGCATATGTGATCCTCGGGTGTCATATGCAAGCAACCTAGTGGTGTGTCAGTGTAGGGAAATGCAGTCAAATATGCGTTATTTTTTAAAAGAGAATAAAGTAGTAACAAACATGGTACAGGATAAGGTACTTTTTTTCAGCCATAGGGACCCGGGTTTGCGACCGCTATGAGATAAGTGCTGGTGCTCGAGTTTGAGCTTTATTTCGTGAAAATATGTTAAATGGTTCTTAAGATATAGACCAAAACAGATTATAATACACGACAATTAGTAACAATTCAATATGCACATAATGACATATAATATATTGTTAGGCGGTTGCCAGCCAACATTTTTACGTGAAATAAGAAAATTAAAACAAAATTGAATAGCTCCGTGGTAATTGGAATCAATTTTTGACAGAAGGTGTGCGTCATGTGATCTCATTGAAAAGGTAAGGGTTAAAGTCGTTCATGTAGAATATATGTTTCTAACTTCATTATTTTATTTTTATTCTGCTAATTTGTGCTTTTCGTACATATCCTGATGTGTAGAATATGAAAACAACATATTTTGTTCTGACATCGAAAATATATATACAGGGTGCATCAAAATATAGCGCTGCAGAAGACAAAATAACACTTCGATTTCAGAAAAATATATAAGTTTGATAGAATTAGGTAGTTTCTCTTTGTGTTACGTAAAAATACGCATATGTGATCCTCGGGTGTCATATGCAAGCAACCTAGTGGTGTGTCAGTGTAGGGAAATGCAGTGAAATATGCGTTATTTTAAAAAAAAGAATAAAGTAGTAACAAACATGGTACAGGATAAGGTACTTTTTTTCAGCCATAGGGACCCGGGTTTGCGACCTATATGAGAGAAGTGCTGGTACTCGAGTTTGAGCTTTATTTCGTGAAAATATGTTAAATGGTTCTTAAGATATAGACCAAAATAGATTATAATACACGACAATTAGTAACAATTCAATATGCACATAATGACATATAATATATTGTTAGGCGGTTGCCAGCCAACATTTTTACATGAAATAAGAAAATCAAAAAAAATGAATAGCTCTGTGGTAATTGGAATCAATTTTTGACAGAAGGTGAGCGTCATGTGATCTCATTGAAAAGGTAATTGTTATAGTTGTTCATGTAGAATATATGTTTCTAACTTCATTATTTTATGATTTTTCTGCTAATTTGTGCCTTTCGTACCTATCCTGATGTGTAGAATATGAAAACATTTTTTTTGTTCTAACATTGAAAATATATATACAGGGTGCATCAAAATAAGCCGTTGCAGAAGATAAGATAAAACTTCGATTTCAGAAAATTTTAAAAGTTTGATATAATTAGGTAGTTTCTCTTTGTGTTACGTAAAAATACGCATATGTGATCCCCGGGTGTCATATGCAAGCAACCTAGTGGTGTGTCAGTGTAGGGAAATGCATTGAAATATGCGTTATTTTGAAAAAAAGAATAAAGTAGTAACAAACATGGTAGAGAATAAGGTACTTTGTTTCAGCCATAGGGACCCGGGTTTGCGACCGCTATGAGATAAGTGCTGGTGCTCGAGTTTGAGCTTTATTTCGTGAAAATATGTTAAATGGTTCTTAAGATATAGACCAAAACAGATTATAATACACGAAAATTAGTAACAATTCAATATGCACATAATGACATATAATATATTGTTAGGCGGTTGCCAGCCAACATTTTTACGTGAAATAAGAAAATTAAAACAAAATTGAATAGCTCCGTGGTAATTGGAATCAATTTTTGACAGAAGGTGTTCGTCATGTGATCTCATTGAAAAGGTAAGGGTTAAAGTCGTTCATGTAGAATATATGTTTCTAACTTCATTATTTTATTTTTATTCTGCTAATTTGTGCTTTTCCTACCTATCCTGATGTGTAGAATATGAAAACAACATATTTTGTTCTGACATCGAAAATATATATACAGGGTGCATCAAAATATAGCCCTGCAGAAGACAAAATAACACTTCGATTTCAGAAAAATATATAAGTTTGATAGAATTAGGTAGTTTCTCTTTGTGTTACGTAAAAATACGCATATGTGATCCTCGGGTGTCATATGCAAGCAACCTAGTGGTGTGTCAGTGTAGGGAAATGCAGTCAAATATGCGTTATTTTGAAAAAAAGAATAAAATAGTAACAAACATGGTACAGGATAACGTACTTTTTTTCAGCCATAGGGACCCGGGTTTGCGACCGCTATGAGAGAAGTGCTGGTACTCGAGTTTGAGCTTTATTTCGTGAAAATATGTTAAATGGTTCTTAAGATATAGACCAAAACAGATTAAAATACACGACAATTAGTAACAATTCAATATGCACATAATGACATATAATATATTGTTAGGCGGTTGCCAGCCAACATTTTTACGTGAAATAAGAAAATTAAAACAAAATTGAATAGCTCCGTGGTAATTGGAATCAATTTTTGACAGAAGGTGTGCGTCATGTGATCTCATTGAAAAGGTAAGGGTTAAAGTCGTTCATGTAGAATATGTTTCTAACTTCATTATTTTATTTTTATTCTGCTAATTTGTGCTTTTCCTACCTATCCTGATGTGTAGAATATGAAAACAACATATTTTGTTCTGACATCGAAAATATATATACAGGGTGCATCAAAATATAGCCCTGCAGAAGACAAAATAACACTTCGATTTCAGAAAAATATATAAGTTTGATAGAATTAGGTAGTTTCTCTTTGTGTTACGTAAAAATACGCATATGTGATCCTCGGGTGTCATATGCAAGCAACCTAGTGGTGTGTCAATGTAGGGAAATGCAGTCAAATATGCGTTATTTTGAAAAAAAGAATAAAATAGTAACAAACATGGTACAGGATAACGTACTTTTTTTCAGCCATAGGGACCTGGGTTTGCGACCGCTATGAGAGAAGTGCTGGTACTCGAGTTTGAGCTTTATTTCGTGAAAATATGTTAAATGGTTCTTAAGATATAGACCAAAACAGATTAAAATACACGACAATTAGTAACAATTCAATATGCACATAATGACATATAATATATTGTTAGGCGGTTGCCAGCCAACATTTTTACGTGAAATAAGAAAATTAAAACAAAATTGAATAGCTCCGTGGTAATTGGAATCAATTTTTGACAGAAGGTGTGCGTCAGGTGATCTCATTGAAAAGGTAAGGGTTAAAGTCGTTCATGTAGAATATGTTTCTAACTTCATTATTTTATTTTTATTCTGCTAATTTGTGCTTTTCCTACCTATCCTGATGTGTAGAATATGAAAACAACATATTTTGTTCTGACATCGAAAATATATATACAGGGTGCATCAAAATATAGCCCTGCAGAAGACAAAATAACACTTCGATTTCAGAAAAATATATAAGTTTGATAGAATTAGGTAGTTTCTCTTTGTGTTACGTAAAAATACGCATATGTGATCCTCGGGTGTCATATGCAAGCAACCTAGTGGTGTGTCAGTGTAGGGAAATGCAGTGAAATATGCGTTATTTTGAAAAAAAGAATAAAGTAGTAACAAACATGGTACAGGATAAGGTACTTTTTTTCAGCCATAGGGACCCGGGTTTGCGACCTATATGAGAGAAGTGCTGGTACTCGAGTTTGAGCTTTATTTCGTGAAAATATGTTAAATGGTTCTTAAGATATAGACCAAAACAGATTATAATACACGACAATTAGTAACAATTCAATATGCACATAATGACATATAATATATTGTTAGGCGGTTGCCAGCCAACATTTTTACGTGAAATAAGAAAATTAAAACAAAATTGAATAGCTCCGTGGTAATTGGAATCAATTTTTGACAGAAGGTGTGCGTCATGTGATCTCATTGAAAAGGTAAGGGTTAAAGTCGTTCATGTAGAATATATGTTTCTAACTTCATTATTTTATTTTTATTCTGCTAATTTGTGATTTTCGTACCTATCCTGATGTGTAGAATATGAAAACATTTTTTTTGTTCTAACATTGAAAATATATATACAGGGTGCATCAAAATAACCCGTTGCAGAAGATAAGATAAAACTTCGATTTCAGAAAATTTTAAAAGTTTGATATAATTAGGTAGTTTCTCTTTTTGTTACGTAAAAATACGCATATGTGATCCCCGGGTGTCATATGCAAGCAACCTAGTGGTGTGTCAGTGTAGGGAAATGCATTGAAATATGCGTTATTTTGAAAAAAAGAATAAAGTAGTAACAAACATGGTAGAGAATAAGGTACTTTGTTTCAGCCATAGGGACCCGGGTTTGCGACCGCTATGAGATAAGTGCTGGTGCTCGAGTTTGAGCTTTATTTCGTGAAAATATGTTAAATGGTTCTTAAGATATAGACCAAAACAGATTATAATACACGACAATTAGTAACAATTCAATATGCACATAATGACATATAATATATTGTTAGGCGGTTGCCAGCCAACATTTTTACGTGAAATAAGAAAATTAAAACAAAATTGAATAGCTCCGTGGTAATTGGAATCAATTTTTGACAGAAGGTGTGCGTCATGTGATCTCATTGAAAAGGTAATGGTTAAAGTCGTTCATGTAGAATATGTTTCTAACTTCATTATTTTATTTTTATTCTGCTAATTTGTGCTTTTCCTACCTATCCTGATGTGTAGAATATGAAAACAACATATTTTGTTCTGACATCGAAAATATATATACAGGGTGCATCAAAATATAGCGCTGCAGAAGACAAAATAACACTTCGATTTCAGAAAAATATATAAGTTTGATAGAATTAGGTAGTTTCTCTTTGTGTTACGTAAAAATACGCATATGTGATCCTCGGGTGTCATATGCAAGCAACCTAGTGGTGTGTCAGTGTAGGGAAATGCAGTGAAATATGCGTTATTTTGAAAAAAAGAATAAAGTAGTAACAAACATGGTACAGGATAAGGTACTTTTTTTCAGCCATAGGGACCCGGGTTTGCGACCGCTATGAGAGAAGTGCTGGTACTCGAGTTTGAGCTTTATTTCGTGAAAATATGTTAAATGGTTCTTAAGATATAGACCAAAACAGATTATAATACACGACAATTAGTAACAATTCAATATGCACATAATGACATATAATATATTGTTAGGCGGTTGCCAGCCAACATTTTTACGTGAAATAAGAAAATTAAAACAAAATTGAATAGCTCCGTGGTAATTGGAATCAATTTTTGACAGAAGGTGTGCGTCATGTGATCTCATTGAAAAGGTAAGGGTTAAAGTCGTTCATGTAGAATATATGTTTCTAACTTCATTATTTTATTTTTATTCTGCTAATTTGTGATTTTCGTACCTATCCTGATGTGTAGAATATGAAAACATTTTTTTTGTTCTAACATTGAAAATATATATACAGGGAGCATCAAAATAACCCGTTGCAGAAGATAAGATAAAAATTCGATTTCAGAAAATTTTAAAAGTTTGATATAATTAGGTAGTTTCTCTTTGTGTTACGTAAAAATACGCATATGTGATCCCCGGGTGTCATATGCAAGCAACCTAGTGGTGTGTCAGTGTAGGGAAATGCTTTGAAATATGCGTTATTTTGAAAAAAAGAATAAAGTAGTAACAAACATGGTAGAGAATAAGGTACTTTGTTTCAGCCATAGGGACCCGGGTTTGCGACCGCTATGAGATAAGTGCTGGTGCTCGAGTTTGAGCTTTATTTCGTGAAAATATGTTAAATGGTTCTTAAGATATAGACCAAAACAGATTATAATACACGAAAATTAGTAACAATTCAATATGCACATAATGACATATAATATATTGTTAGGCGGTTGCCAGCCAACATTTTTACGTGAAATAAGAAAATTAAAACAAAATTGAATAGCTCCGTGGTAATTGGAATCAATTTTTGACAGAAGGTGTGCGTCATGTGATCTCATTGAAAAGGTAATGGTTAAAGTCGTTCATGTAGAATATGTTTCTAACTTCATTATTTTATTTTTATTCTGCTAATTTGTGCTTTTCCTACCTATCCTGATGTGTAGAATATGAAAACAACATATTTTGTTCTGACATCGAAAATATATATACAGGGTGCATCAAAATATAGCGCTGCAGAAGACAAAATAACACTTCGATTTCAGAAAAATATATAAGTTTGATAGAATTAGGTAGTTTCTCTTTGTGTTACGTAAAAATACGCATATGTGATCCTCGGGTGTCATATGCAAGCAACCTAGTGGTGTGTCAGTGTAGGGAAATGCAGTGAAATATGCGTTATTTTGAAAAAAAGAATAAAGTAGTAACAAACATGGTACAGGATAAGGTACTTTTTTTCAGCCATAGGGACCCGGGTTTGCGACCGCTATGAGAGAAGTGCTGGTACTCGAGTTTGAGCTTTATTTCGTGAAAATATGTTAAATGGTTCTTAAGATATAGACCAAAACAGATTAAAATACACGACAATTAGTAACAATTCAATATGCACATAATGACATATAATATATTGTTAGGCGGTTGCCAGCCAACATTTTTACGTGAAATAAGAAAATTAAAACAAAATTGAATAGCTCCGTGGTAATTGGAATCAATTTTTGACAGAAGGTGTGCGTCAGGTGATCTCATTGAAAAGGTAAGGGTTAAAGTCGTTCATGTAGAATATGTTTCTAACTTCATTATTTTATTTTTATTCTGCTAATTTGTGCTTTTCCTACCTATCCTGATGTGTAGAATATGAAAACAACATATTTTGTTCTGACATCGAAAATATATATACAGGGTGCATCAAAATATAGCCCAGCAGAAGACAAAATAACACTTCGATTTCAGAAAAATATATAAGTTTGATAGAATTAGGTAGTTTCTCTTTGTGTTACGTAAAAATACGCATATGTGATCCTCGGGTGTCATATGCAAGCAACCTAGTGGTGTGTCAGTGTAGGGAAATGCAGTGAAATATGCGTTATTTTGAAAAAAAGAATAAAGTAGTAACAAACATGATACAGGATAAGGTACTTTTTTTCAGCCATAGGGACCCGGGTTTGCGACCGCTATGAGATAAGTGCTGGTACTCGAGTTTGAGCTTTATTTCGTGAAAATATGTTAAATGGTTCTTAAGATATAGACCAAAACAGATTATAATACACGACAATTAGTAACAATTCAATATGCACATAATGACATATAATATATTGTTAGGCGGTTGCCAGCCAACATTTTTACGTGAAATAAGAAAATTAAAACAAAATTGAATAGCTCCGTGGTAATTGGAATCAATTTTTGACAGAAGGTGTGCGTCATGTGATCTCATTGAAAAGGTAAGGGTTAAAGTCGTTCATGTAGAATATATGTTTCTAACTTCATTATTTTATTTTTATTCTGCTAATTTGTGCTTTTCGTACATATCCTGACGTGTAGAATATGAAAACAACATATTTTGTTCTGACATCGAAAATATATATACAGGGTGCATCAAAATATAGCGCTGCAGAAGACAAAATAACACTTCGATTTCAGAAAAATATATAAGTTTGATAGAATTAGGTAGTTTCTCTTTGTGTTACGTAAAAATACGCATATGTGATCCTCGGGTGTCATATGCAAGCAACCTAGTGGTGTGTCAGTGTAGGGAAATGCAGTGAAATATGCGTTATTTTGAAAAAAAGAATAAAGTAGTAACAAACATGGTACAGGATAAGGTACTTTTTTTCAGCCATAGGGACCCGGGTTTGCGACTTATATGAGAGAAGTGCTGGTACTCGAGTTTGAGCTTTATTTCGTGAAAATATGTTAAATGGTTCTTAAGATATAGACCAAAATAGATTATAATACACGACAATTAGTAACAATTCAATATGCACATAATGACATATAATATATTGTTAGGCGGTTGCCAGCCAACATTTTTACATGAAATAAGAAAATTAAAAAAAAATGAATAGCTCTGTGGTAATTGGAATCAATTTTTGACAGAAGGTGAGCGTCATGTGATCTCATTGAAAAGGTAATTGTTATAGTTGTTCATGTAGAATATATGTTTCTAACTTCATTATTTTATGATTTTTCTGCTAATTTGTGCCTTTCGTACCTATCCTGATGTGTAGAATATGAAAACATTTTTTTTGTTCTAACATTGAAAATATATATACAGGGTGCATCAAAATAACCCGTTGCAGAAGATAAGATAAAACTTCGATTTCAGAAAATTTTAAAAGTTTGATATAATTAGGTAGTTTCTCTTTGTGTTACGTAAAAATACGCATATGTGATTCCCGGGTATCATATGCAAGCAACCTAGTGGTTGTCAGTGTAGGGAAATGCGTTGAAATATGCGTTATTTTGAAAAAAAGAATAAAGTAGTAACAAACATGGTAGAGAATAAGGTACTTTGTTTCAGCCATAGGGACCCGGGTTTGCGACCGCTATGAGATAAGTGCTGGTGCTCGAGTTTGAGCTTTATTTCGTGAAAATATGTTAAATGGTTCTTAAGATATAGACCAAAACAGATTATAATACACGAAAATTAGTAACAATTCAATATGCACATAATGACATATAATATATTGTTAGGCGGTTGCCAGCCAACATTTTTACGTGAAATAAGAAAATTAAAACAAAATTGAATAGCTCCGTGGTAATTGGAATCAATTTTTGACAGAAGGTGTGCGTCATGTGATCTCATTGAAAAGGTAAGGGTTAAAGTCGTTCATGTAGAATATATGTTTCTAACTTCATTATTTTATTTTTATTCTGCTAATTTGTGCTTTTCCTACCTATCCTGATGTGTAGAATATGAAAACAACATATTTTGTTCTGACATCGAAAATATATATACAGGGTGCATCAAAATATAGCCCTGCAGAAGACAAAATAACACTTCGATTTCAGAAAAATATATAAGTTTGATAGAATTAGGTAGTTTCTCTTTGTGTTACGTAAAAATACGCATATGTGATCCTCGGGTGTCATATGCAAGCAACCTAGTGGTGTGTCAGTGTAGGGAAATGCAGTGAAATATGCGTTATTTTGAAAAAAAGAATAAAGTAGTAACAAACATGATACAGGATAACGTACTTTTTTTCAGCCATAGGGACCCGGGTTTGCGACCGCTATGAGATAAGTGCTGGTACTCGAGTTTGAGCTTTATTTCGTGAAAATATGTTAAATGGTTCTTAAGATATAGACCAAAACAGATTATAATACACGACAATTAGTAACAATTCAATATGCACATAATGACATATAATATATTGTTAGGCGGTTGCCAGCCAACATTTTTACGTGAAATAAGAAAATTAAAACAAAATTGAATAGCTCCGTGGTAATTGGAATCAATTTTTGACAGAAGGTGTGCGTCATGTGATCTCATTGAAAAGGTAAGGGTTAAAGTCGTTCATGTAGAATATATGTTTCTAACTTCATTATTTTATTTTTATTCTGCTAATTTGTGATTTTCGTACCTATCCTGATGTGTAGAATATGAAAACATTTTTTTTTGTTCTAACATTGAAAATATATATACAGGGCGCATCAAAATAACCCGTTGCAGAAGATAAGATAAAACTTCGATTTCAGAAAATTTTAAAAGTTTGATATAATTAGGTAGTTTCTCTTTGTGTTACGTAAAAATACGCATATGTGATCCCCGGGTGTCATATGCAAGCAACCTAGTGGTGTGTCAGTCTAGGGAAATGCTTTGAAATATGCGTTATTTTGAAAAAAAGAATAAAGTAGTAACAAACATGGTAGAGAATAAGGTACTTTGTTTCAGCCATAGGGACCCGGGTTTGCGACCGCTATGAGATAAGTGCTGGTGCTCGAGTTTGAGCTTTATTTCGTGAAAATATGTTAAATGGTTCTTAAGATATAGACCAAAACAGATTATAATACACGAAAATTAGTAACAATTCAATATGCACATAATGACATATAATATATTGTTAGGCGGTTGCCAGCCAACATTTTTACGTGAAATAAGAAAATTAAAACAAAATTGAATAGCTCCCTGGTAATTGGAATCAATTTTTGACAGAAGGTGTGCGTCATGTGATCTCATTGAAAAGGTAAGGGTTAAAGTCGTTCATGTAGATTATATGTTTCTAACTTCATTATTTTATTTTTATTCTGCTAATTTGTGCTTTTCGTACATATCCTGATGTGTAGAATATGAAAACAACATATTTTGTTCTGACATCGAAAATATATATACAGGGTGCATCAAAATATAGCGCTGCAGAAGACAAAATAACACTTCGATTTCAGAAAAATATATAAGTTTGATAGAATTAGGTAGTTTCTCTTTGTGTTACGTAAAAATACGCATATGTGATCCTCGGGTGTCATATGCAAGCAACCTAGTGGTGTGTCAGTGTAGGGAAATGCAGTGAAATATGCGTTATTTTGAAAAAAAGAATAAAGTAGTAACAAACATGGTACAGGATAAGGTACTTTTTTTCAGCCATAGGGACCCGGGTTTGCGACCGCTATGAGAGAAGTGCTGGTACTCGAGTTTGAGCTTTATTTCGTGAAAATATGTTAAATGGTTCTTAAGATATAGACCAAAACAGATTATAATACACGACAATTAGTAACAATTCAATATGCACATAATGACATATAATATATTGTTAGGCGGTTGCCAGCCAACATTTTTACATGAAATAAGAAAATTAAAAAAAAATGAATAGCTCTGTGGTAATTGGAATCAATTTTTGACAGAAGGTGAGCGTCATGTGATCTCATTGAAAAGGTAATTGTTATAGTTGTTCATGTAGAATATATGTTTCTAACTTCATTATTTTATGATTTTTCTGCTAATTTGTGCCTTTCGTACCTATCCTGATGTGTAGAATATGAAAACATTTTTTTTGTTCTAACATTGAAAATATATATACAGGGTGCATCAAAATAACCCGTTGCAGAAGATAAGATAAAACTTCGATTTCAGAAAATTTTAAAAGTTTGATATAATTAGGTAGTTTCTCTTTGTGTTACGTAAAAATACGCATATGTGATCCCCGGGTATCATATGCAAGCAACCTAGTGGTGTGTCAGTGTAGGGAAATGCGTTGAAATATGCGTTATTTTGAAAAAAAGAATAAAGTAGTAACAAACATGGTAGAGAATAAGGTACTTTGTTTCAGCCATAGGGACCCGGGTTTGCGACCGCTATGAGATAAGTGCTGGTGCTCGAGTTTGAGCTTTATTTCGTGAAAATATGTTAAATGGTTCTTAAGATATAGACCAAAACAGATTATAATACACGAAAATTAGTAACAATTCAATATGCACATAATGACATATAATATATTGTTAGGCGGTTGCCAGCCAACATTTTTACGTGAAATAAGAAAATTAAAACAAAATTGAATAGCTCCGTGGTAATTGGAATCAATTTTTGACAGAAGGTGTGCGTCATGTGATCTCATTGAAAAGGTAAGGGTTAAAGTCGTTCATGTAGAATATATGTTTCTAACTTCATTATTTTATTTTTATTCTGCTAATTTGTGCTTTTCCTACCTATCCTGATGTGTAGAATATGAAAACAACATATTTTGTTCTGACATCGAAAATATATATACAGGGTGCATCAAAATATAGCCCTGCAGAAGACAAAATAACACTTCGATTTCAGAAAAATATATAAGTTTGATAGAATTAGGTAGTTTCTCTTTGTGTTACGTAAAAATACGCATATGTGATCCTCGGGTGTCATATGCAAGCAACCTAGTGGTGTGTCAGTGTAGGGAAATGCAGTGAAATATGCGTTATTTTGAAAAAAAGAATAAAGTAGTAACAAACATGATACAGGATAACGTACTTTTTTTCAGCCATAGGGACCCGGGTTTGCGACCGCTATGAGATAAGTGCTGGTACTCGAGTTTGAGCTTTATTTCGTGAAAATATGTTAAATGGTTCTTAAGATATAGACCAAAACAGATTATAATACACGACAATTAGTAACAATTCAATATGCACATAATGACATATAATATATTGTTAGGCGGTTGCCAGCCAACATTTTTACGTGAAATAAGAAAATTAAAACAAAATTGAATAGCTCTGTGGTAATTGGAATCAATTTTTGACAGAAGGTGAGCGTCATGTGATCTCATTGAAAAGGTAATTGTTATAGTTGTTCATGTAGAATATATGTTTCTAACTTCATTATTTTATGATTTTTCTGCTAATTTGTGCCTTTCGTACCTATCCTGATGTGTAGAATATGAAAACATTTTTTTTGTTCTAACATTGAAAATATATATACAGGGTGCATCAAAATAACCCGTTGCAGAAGATAAGATAAAACTTCGATTTCAGAAAATTTTAAAAGTTTGATATAATTAGGTAGTTTCTCTTTGTGTTACGTAAAAATACGCATATGTGATCCCCGGGTATCATATGCAAGCAACCTAGTGGTGTGTCAGTGTAGGGAAATGCGTTGAAATATGCGTTATTTTGAAAAAAAGAATAAAGTAGTAACAAACATGGTAGAGAATAAGGTACTTTGTTTCAGCCATAGGGACCCGGGTTTGCGACCGCTATGAGATAAGTGCTGGTGCTCGAGTTTGAGCTTTATTTCGTGAAAATATGTTAAATGGTTCTTAAGATATAGACCAAAACAGATTATAATACACGAAAATTAGTAACAATTCAATATGCACATAATGACATATAATATATTGTTAGGCGGTTGCCAGCCAACATTTTTACGTGAAATAAGAAAATTAAAACAAAATTGAATAGCTCCGTGGTAATTGGAATCAATTTTTGACAGAAGGTGTGCGTCATGTGATCTCATTGAAAAGATAAGGGTTAAAGTCGTTCATGTAGAATATATGTTTCTAACTTCATTATTTTATTTTTATTCTGCTAATTTGTGCTTTTCCTACCTATCCTGATGTGTAGAATATGAAAACAACATATTTTGTTCTGACATCGAAAATATATATACAGGGTGCATCAAAATATAGCCCTGCAGAAGACAAAATAACACTTCGATTTCAGAAAAATATATAAGTTTGATAGAATTAGGTAGTTTCTCTTTGTGTTACGTAAAAATACGCATATGTGATCCTCGGGTGTCATATGCAAGCAACCTAGTGGTGTGTCAGTGTAGGGAAATGCAGTGAAATATGCGTTATTTTGAAAAAAAGAATAAAGTAGCAACAAACATGATACAGGATAACGTACTTTTTTTCAGCCATAGGGACCCGGGTTTGCGACCGCTATGAGATAAGTGCTGGTACTCGAGTTTGAGCTTTATTTCGTGAAAATATGTTAAATGGTTCTTAAGATATAGACCAAAACAGATTATAATACACGACAATTAGTAACAATTCAATATGCACATAATGACATATAATATATTGTTAGGCGGTTGCCAGCCAACATTTTTACGTGAAATAAGAAAATTAAAACAAAATTGAATAGCTCCGTGGTAATTGGAATCAATTTTTGACAGAAGGTGTGCGTCATGTGATCTCATTGAAAAGGTAAGGGTTAAAGTCGTTCATGTAGAATATATGTTTCTAACTTCATTATTTTATTTTTATTCTGCTAATTTGTGATTTTCGTACCTATCCTGATGTGTAGAATATGAAAACATTTTTTTTTGTTCTAACATTGAAAATATATATACAGGGCGCATCAAAATAACCCGTTGCAGAAGATAAGATAAAACTTCGATTTCAGAAAATTTTAAAAGTTTGATATAATTAGGTAGTTTCTCTTTGTGTTACGTAAAAATACGCATATGTGATCCCCGGGTGTCATATGCAAGCAACCTAGTGGTGTGTCAGTGTAGGGAAATGCTTTGAAATATGCGTTATTTTGAAAAAAAGAATAAAGTAGTAACAAACATGGTAGAGAATAAGGTACTTTGTTTCAGCCATAGGGACCCGGGTTTGCGACCGCTATGAGATAAGTGCTGGTGCTCGAGTTTGAGCTTTATTTCGTGAAAATATGTTAAATGGTTCTTAAGATATAGACCAAAACAGATTATAATACACGAAAATTAGTAACAATTCAATATGCACATAATGACATATAATATATTGTTAGGCGGTTGCCAGCCAACATTTTTACGTGAAATAAGAAAATTAAAACAAAATTGAATAGCTCCGTGGTAATTGGAATCAATTTTTGACAGAAGGTGTGCGTCATGTGATCTCATTGAAAAGGTAATGGTTAAAGTCGTTCATGTAGAATATGTTTCTAACTTCATTATTTTATTTTTATTCTGCTAATTTGTGCTTTTCCTACCTATCCTGATGTGTAGAATATGAAAACAACATATTTTGTTCTGACATCGAAAATATATATACAGGGTGCATCAAAATATAGCGCTGCAGAAGACAAAATAACACTTCGATTTCAGAAAAATATATAAGTTTGATAGAATTAGGTAGTTTCTCTTTGTGTTACGTAAAAATACGCATATGTGATCCTCGGGTGTCATATGCAAGCAACCTAGTGGTGTGTCAGTGTAGGGAAATGCAGTGAAATATGCGTTATTTTGAAAAAAAGAATAAAGTAGTAACAAACATGGTACAGGATAAGGTACTTTTTTTCAGCCATAGGGACCCGGGTTTGCGACCGCTATGAGAGAAGTGCTGGTACTCGAGTTTGAGCTTTATTTCGTGAAAATATGTTAAATGGTTCTTAAGATATAGACCAAAACAGATTATAATACACGACAATTAGTAACAATTCAATATGCACATAATGACATATAATATATTGTTAGGCGGTTGCCAGCCAACATTTTTACGTGAAATAAGAAAATTAAAACAAAATTGAATAGCTCCGTGGTAATTGGAATCAATTTTTGACAGAAGGTGTGCGTCATGTGATCTCATTGAAAAGGTAAGGGTTAAAGTCGTTCATGTAGATTATATGTTTCTAACTTCATTATTTTATTTTTATTCTGCTAATTTGTGCTTTTCGTACATATCCTGATGTGTAGAATATGAAAACAACATATTTTGTTCTGACATCGAAAATATATATACAGGGTGCATCAAAATATAGCGCTGCAGAAGACAAAATAACACTTCGATTTCAGAAAAATATATAAGTTTGATAGAATTAGGTAGTTTCTCTTTGTGTTACGTAAAAATACGCATATGTGATCCTCGGGTGTCATATGCAAGCAACCTAGTGGTGTGACAGTGTAGGGAAATGCAGTGAAATATGCGTTATTTTGAAAAAAAGAATAAAGTAGTAACAAACATGGTACAGGATAAGGTACTTTTTTTCAGCCATAGGGACCCGGGTTTGCGACCTATATGAGAGAAGTGCTGGTACTCGAGTTTGAGCTTTATTTCGTGAAAATATGTTAAATGGTTCTTAAGATATAGACCAAAATAGATTATAATACACGACAATTAGTAACAATTCAATATGCACATAATGACATATAATATATTGTTAGGCGGTTGCCAGCCAACATTTTTACATGAAATAAGAAAATTAGAAAAAAATGAATAGCTCTGTGGTAATTGGAATCAATTTTTGACAGAAGGTGAGCGTCATGTGATCTCATTGAAAAGGTAATGGTTATAGTTGTTCATGTAGAATATATGTTTCTAACTTCATTATTTTATGATTTTTCTGCTAATTTGTGCCTTTCGTACCTATCCTGATGTGTAGAATATGAAAACATTTTTTTTGTTCTAACATTGAAAATATATATACAGGGTGCATCAAAATAACCCGTTGCAGAAGATAAGATAAAACTTCGATTTCAGAAAATTTTAAAAGTTTGATATAATTAGGTAGTTTCTCTTTGTGTTACGTAAAAATACGCATATGTGATCCCCGGGTATCATATGCAAGCAACCTAGTGGTGTGTCAGTGTAGGGAAATGCGTTGAAATATGCGTTATTTTGAAAAAAAGAATAAAGTAGTAACAAACATGGTAGAGAATAAGGTACTTTGTTTCAGCCATAGGGACCCGGGTTTGCGACCGCTATGAGATAAGTGCTGGTGCTCGAGTTTGAGCTTTATTTCGTGAAAATATGTTAAATGGTTCTTAAGATATAGACCAAAACAGATTATAATACACGAAAATTAGTAACAATTCAATATGCACATAATGACATATAATATATTGTTAGGCGGTTGCCAGCCAACATTTTTACGTGAAATAAGAAAATTAAAACAAAACTGAATAGCTCCGTGGTAATTGGAATCAATTTTTGACAGAAGGTGTGCGTCATGTGATCTCATTGAAAAGGTAAGGGTTAAAGTCGTTCATGTAGAATATATGTTTCTAACTTCATTATTTTATTTTTATTCTGCTAATTTGTGCTTTTCCTACCTATCCTGATGTGTAGAATATGAAAACAACATATTTTGTTCTGACATCGAAAATATATATACAGGGTGCATCAAAATATAGCCCTGCAGAAGACAAAATAACACTTCGATTTCAGAAAAATATATAAGTTTGATAGAATTAGGTAGTTTCTCTTTGTGTTACGTAAAAATACGCATATGTGATCCTCGGGTGTCATATGCAAGCAACCTAGTGGTGTGTCAGTGTAGGGAAATGCAGTCAAATATGCGTTATTTTGAAAAAAAGAATAAAGTAGTAACAAACATGATACAGGATAACGTACTTTTTTTCAGCCATAGGGACCCGGGTTTGCGACCGCTATGAGATAAGTGCTGGTACTCGAGTTTGAGCTTTATTTCGTGAAAATATGTTAAATGGTTCTTAAGATATAGACCAAAACAGATTATAATACACGACAATTAGTAACAATTCAATATGCACATAATGACATATAATATATTGTTAGGCGGTTGCCAGCCAACATTTTTACGTGAAATAAGAAAATTAAAACAAAATTGAATAGCTCCGTGGTAATTGGAATCAATTTTTGACAGAAGGTGTGCGTCATGTGATCTCATTGAAAAGGTAAGGGTTAAAGTCGTTCATGTAGAATATATGTTTCTAACTTCATTATTTTATTTTTATTCTGCTAATTTGTGATTTTCGTACCTATCCTGATGTGTAGAATATGAAAACATTTTTTTTGTTCTAACATTGAAAATATATATACAGGGCGCATCAAAATAACCCGTTGCAGAAGATAAGATAAAACTTCGATTTCAGAAAATTTTAAAAGTTTGATATAATTAGGTAGTTTCTCTTTGTGTTACGTAAAAATACGCATATGTGATCCCCGGGTGTCATATGCAAGCAACCTAGTGGTGTGTCAGTGTAGGGAAATGCTTTGAAATATGCGTTATTTTGAAAAAAAGAATAAAGTAGTAACAAACATGGTAGAGAATAAGGTACTTTGTTTCAGCCATAGGGACCCGGGTTTGCGACCGCTATGAGATAAGTGCTGGTGCTCGAGTTTGAGCTTTATTTCGTGAAAATATGTTAAATGGTTCTTAAGATATAGACCAAAACAGATTATAATACACGAAAATTAGTAACAATTCAATATGCACATAATGACATATAATATATTGTTAGGCGGTTGCCAGCCAACATTTTTACGTGAAATAAGAAAATTAAAACAAAATTGAATAGCTCCGTGGTAATTGGAATCAATTTTTGACAGAAGGTGTGCGTCATGTGATCTCATTGAAAAGGTAATGGTTAAAGTCGTTCATGTAGAATATGTTTCTAACTTCATTATTTTATTTTTATTCTGCTAATTTGTGCTTTTCCTACCTATCCTGATGTGTAGAATATGAAAACAACATATTTTGTTCTGACATCGAAAATATATATACAGGGTGCATCAAAATATAGCGCTGCAGAAGACAAAATAACACTTCGATTTCAGAAAAATATATAAGTTTGATAGAATTAGGTAGTTTCTCTTTGTGTTACGTAAAAATACGCATATGTGATCCTCGGGTGTCATATGCAAGCAACCTAGTGGTGTGTCAGTGTAGGGAAATGCAGTGAAATATGCGTTATTTTGAAAAAAAGAATAAAGTAGTAACAAACATGGTACAGGATAAGGTACTTTTTTTCAGCCATAGGGACCCGGGTTTGCGACCGCTATGAGAGAAGTGCTGGTACTCGAGTTTGAGCTTTATTTCGTGAAAATATGTTAAATGGTTCTTAAGATATAGACCAAAACAGATTATAATACACGACAATTAGTAACAATTCAATATGCACATAATGACATATAATATATTGTTAGGCGGTTGCCAGCCAACATTTTTACGTGAAATAAGAAAATTAAAACAAAATTGAATAGCTCCGTGGTAATTGGAATCAATTTTTGACAGAAGGTGTGCGTCATGTGATCTCATTGAAAAGGTAAGGGTTAAAGTCGTTCATGTAGAATATATGTTTCTAACTTCATTATTTTATTTTTATTCTGCTAATTTGTGCTTTTCGTACATATCCTGATGTGTAGAATATGAAAACAACATATTTTGTTCTGACATCGAAAATATATATACAGGGTGCATCAAAATATAGCGCTGCAGAAGACAAAATAACACTTCGATTTCAGAAAAATATATAAGTTTGATAGAATTAGGTAGTTTCTCTTTGTGTTACGTAAAAATACGCATATGTGATCCTCGGGTGTCATATGCAAGCAACCTAGTGGTGTGTCAGTGTAGGGAAATGCAGTCAAATATGCGTTATTTTGAAAAAAAGAATAAAGTAGTAACAAACATGATACAGGATAACGTACTTTTTTTCAGCCATAGGGACCCGGGTTTGCGACCGCTATGAGATAAGTGCTGGTACTCGAGTTTGAGCTTTATTTCGTGAAAATATGTTAAATGGTTCTTAAGATATAGACCAAAACAGATTATAATACACGACAATTAGTAACAATTCAATATGCACATAATGACATATAATATATTGTTAGGCGGTTGCCAGCCAACATTTTTACGTGAAATAAGAAAATTAAAACAAAATTGAATAGCTCCGTGGTAATTGGAATCAATTTTTGACAGAAGGTGTGCGTCATGTGATCTCATTGAAAAGGTAAGGGTTAAAGTCGTTCATGTAGAATATATGTTTCTAACTTCATTATTTTATTTTTATTCTGCTAATTTGTGATTTTCGTACCTATCCTGATGTGTAGAATATGAAAACATTTTTTTTGTTCTAACATTGAAAATATATATACAGGGCGCATCAAAATAACCCGTTGCAGAAGATAAGATAAAACTTCGATTTCAGAAAATTTTAAAAGTTTGATATAATTAGGTAGTTTCTCTTTGTGTTACGTAAAAATACGCATATGTGATCCCCGGGTGTCATATGCAAGCAACCTAGTGGTGTGTCAGTGTAGGGAAATGCTTTGAAATATGCGTTATTTTGAAAAAAAGAATAAAGTAGTAACAAACATGGTAGAGAATAAGGTACTTTGTTTCAGCCATAGGGACCCGGGTTTGCGACCGCTATGAGATAAGTGCTGGTGCTCGAGTTTGAGCTTTATTTCGTGAAAATATGTTAAATGGTTCTTAAGATATAGACCAAAACAGATTATAATACACGAAAATTAGTAACAATTCAATATGCACATAATGACATATAATATATTGTTAGGCGGTTGCCAGCCAACATTTTTACGTGAAATAAGAAAATTAAAACAAAATTGAATAGCTCCGTGGTAATTGGAATCAATTTTTGACAGAAGGTGTGCGTCAGGTGATCTCATTGAAAAGGTAATGGTTAAAGTCGTTCATGTAGAATATGTTTCTAACTTCATTATTTTATTTTTATTCTGCTAATTTGTGCTTTTCCTACCTATCCTGATGTGTAGAATATGAAAACAACATATTTTGTTCTGACATCGAAAATATATATACAGGGTGCATCAAAATATAGCGCTGCAGAAGACAAAATAACACTTCGATTTCAGAAAAATATATAAGTTTGATAGAATTAGGTAGTTTCTCTTTGTGTTACGTAAAAATACGCATATGTGATCCTCGGGTGTCATATGCAAGCAACCTAGTGGTGTGTCAGTGTAGGGAAATGCAGTGAAATATGCGTTATTTTGAAAAAAAGAATAAAGTAGTAACAAACATGGTACAGGATAAGGTACTTTTTTTCAGCCATAGGGACCCGGGTTTGCGACCGCTATGAGAGAAGTGCTGGTACTCGAGTTTGAGCTTTATTTCGTGAAAATATGTTAAATGGTTCTTAAGATATAGACCAAAACAGATTATAATACACGACAATTAGTAACAATTCAATATGCACATAATGACATATAATATATTGTTAGGCGGTTGCCAGCCAACATTTTTACGTGAAATAAGAAAATTAAAACAAAATTGAATAGCTCCGTGGTAATTGGAATCAATTTTTGACAGAAGGTGTGCGTCATGTGATCTCATTGAAAAGGTAAGGGTTAAAGTCGTTCATGTAGAATATATGTTTCTAACTTCATTATTTTATTTTTATTCTGCTAATTTGTGCTTTTCGTACATATCCTGATGTGTAGAATATGAAAACAACATATTTTGTTCTGACATCGAAAATATATATACAGGGTGCATCAAAATATAGCGCTGCAGAAGACAAAATAACACTTCGATTTCAGAAAAATATATAAGTTTGATAGAATTAGGTAGTTTCTCTTTGTGTTACGTAAAAATACGCATATGTGATCCTCGGGTGTCATATGCAAGCAACCTAGTGGTGTGTCAGTGTAGGGAAATGCAGTGAAATATGCGTTATTTTGAAAAAAAGAATAAAGTAGTAACAAACATGGTACAGGATAAGGTACTTTTTTTCAGCCATAGGGACCCGGGTTTGCGACCTATATGAGAGAAGTGCTGGTACTCGAGTTTGAGCTTTATTTCGTGAAAATATGTTAAATGGTTCTTAAGATATAGACCAAAATAGATTATAATACACGACAATTAGTAACAATTCAATATGCACATAATGACATATAATATATTGTTAGGCGGTTGCCAGCCAACATTTTTACATGAAATAAGAAAATTAAAAAAAAATGAATAGCTCTGTGGTAATTGGAATCAATTTTTGACAGAAGGTGAGCGTCATGTGATCTCATTGAAAAGGTAATTGTTATAGTTGTTCATGTAGAATATATGTTTCTAACTTCATTATTTTATGATTTTTCTGCTAATTTGTGCCTTTCGTACCTATCCTGATGTGTAGAATATGAAAACATTTTTTTTTGTTCTAACATTGAAAATATATATACAGGGTGCATCAAAATAACCCGTTGCAGAAGATAAGATAAAACTTCGATTTCAGAAAATTTTAAAAGTTTGATATAATTAGGTAGTTTCTCTTTGTGTTACGTAAAAATACGCATATGTGATCCCCGG